>NC_041384.1:16059817-16076869 GCF_002162155.2 Triticum dicoccoides | reverse complement strand
TATATTCGGTTTCTATTTTATGTTTCAAGTATGAAATTTGACTACACTTTGAACAAATTTCAGCAATATATTATGTAAAAAATGAAAAAAAATATAGAAAACCAACTACACTAAAAATGCATTGTTTCATCAATGTTGATAAATCATCACTAGCCTACCATGTCGACTCGTCCATAATAAAATGAGGGTGTACCAATCAAAAGAGGAATTCATAAAAATAGTGGCAGTCCATCAAATAGGTCTAATACATGAGAAACAAGGTGGATCACGGCATGGAAAACTGTCTACTTTAGTTTGTTCTCAATTTTTCGACCCCTGAAATCCTTTTGTTTTCTCTGCTTTGACCCTGTGCATCTAAACATCCTGTCTCGACTTCACTTTAGCTTTCCTGCATTAAACAACATTTGTTAATAGGATAGCAAAGAAGATTTGAGCATGTACAGTACACTATAACAGAAAAACACTAACTTCACTGATTTTCTCTTCAAAGCTACAGAAGCTAACTTGACAGCTCTTATCCGCTCAGCCTGTGGTACATTCCTATCAGGACTTTTTGTCTTCATCACCCCTTTGGCCTGTCTTTACCACACTTACTAGAGTCTTTCCTGGAAAAGTTAAGAAACGTCAACATAGTACTAGCAAATACCCGACTTCTAGAGCGGACATGTAAGTACAGACACTAACTTCACTGGTTTTCCTCGCGCACCCTTGTCATCGTTCTTTTTCGTCCTCCCAGCATTGACATTTGGAGCGCCCTTGCATTTCATGCAAAAAATGAAATAGATGAATCTGCAGCCAGCATTCGAAAACATGTTTAAGTACGCACAATTGTGCTAATGCCCACTTGTTTGGTTTTGCGTAATCCTCTTCTGCAACCTCCAATGGTCTCTTTCTAGCCCTCCTCAGCCCACCATTTTCTGCATCTGAATCTTCCTCTTCTTCCTCATCTGAATCTCCCTCTTCTTCTGCACCTGAATCTCCCTCTTCTTCTGCATCTGAATCTTCATCTTCTTCTGTACCTGAATCTTCCTCTTCTTCTGTACCTGAATCTTCCTCTTCTTCTGTATCTGCCTCTGTCTCTTCTTTTGTATCTGCCTCTGTCTCTTCTTCTGTATCTGACTCTGTCTCTTCTTTTTGCTTCTTCCTCCTTGTGCTATTTGATTTCCCCGATTTTTTCCTGCGTAAATTGAAGAAAAACATGTGAACACTCTCCGGGAGAACATATTAACACTGTAAGCATGTATGGAAATGAACAATGAGATAAACATGTGCACTAACTTTGTTGATTTTTTTTGAATCTTCCTCTTCTTCTATATCTGAATCCGTGTCTTCTTCTGTCTCTGAGTCTTTGTCTTTTCGCTTCTTCCTCCTTGTGACCTTTGATTTCCACGATTTGTTCCTGAGTAAACTGAAGAAAAAGAGAGAACATATTAACATTATAAGCATGTATGGAAATGAACAATGAGATAAACATGTGCACTAACTTCATTGCTTTTTTCCCTCTCATCCGCTCGCGCCTGGATTTAATCCTCTTGTTCGATTCTTCGGTAGTTGGTCTCCCTTTTGGAACTATTTTGATTGGATTTTCCACATCATCAGTGCAGCATTCGCGAGCAGCAGAGAAGTATGCCGGCAGAGGAACAAACGATTTATGGCCTTCATCCAAATCAGTTTTTTCTCCATCAACCAATATACTCCGGGGACACTCCATCACCTGTTCTGACTGTGAATCGCTAGCTGTGGCTGTGAATAAAGCATCACTAGTCATGTTGCGTAGTTGATGATACTTATTCATGTGATCAGACCATACATGAGTATTCGCAGTCCTCGAAGAAGGGAACGCTGATTTGGCCTGCATTGTCCATCTTTTCTTGACAGATTTTTTTGAAAATGTGCGTACACCAAGATGATCCAGAACACAGAATATATGTGCGCATGGGTAATCCTGACTTTCCAACATTTTACATTTACAAGTGAAAGGATCGATATGGTTGACTAGAGGGGGGGTGAATAGGCAACTAACAATTTTTTTAGCTTTTCTTTAGCAATTTAAATTTTGCATCAAAGTAGGTTGTCTAGATATGCAACTAGGTGAGCAACCTATATGATGCAACACGGATAGGAACACAAGCAAGCAAGATATATGAAACAAATAAGCTTCCACAAGTAAAGGCACGAGATAACCAAGAGTGGAGACGGTGGAGACGAGGATGTGTTGCTGAAGTTCCTTCCCTTTGAGAGGAAGTACGTCTTCGTTGGAGCGGTGTGGAGGCACAATGCTCCCCAAGAAGCCACTAGGGCCACCGTAATCTCCTCACGCCCTCACACAATGCGAGATGCCGTGATTCCACTATTGGTGCCCTTGGAGGCGGCGACCAAACCTTTACAAACGAGGTTGGGGCAATCTCCACAACTCATTTGGAGGCTCCCAACGACACCATGAAGCTTCACCACAATGGACTATGGCTTCGGGATGACCTCAACCGCCTAGGATGCTCAAACACCCAAGAGTAACAAGATCCTCAAGGGATTAGTGGGGGAATCAAATTTCTCTTAGTGGAAGTGTAGATCAGGGCCTTCTCAACCACTCCCGAGCAAATCAACAAGTTTGGTTGGCTAGGGAGTGAGATCGGGCGAAAATGGAGCTTGGAGCAATAATGGAGCTTAGTGGTGGAAGAGGTAAGTCAACGGGGAAGAAGGGGACCCCTTATATAGTGTGTGGAAAAGATCCAACCGTTACCCACCAACCAGCCCGCGGCCAGCGGTACTACCACGCCTGGCCAGCGGTACTACCGCAAGGCCGTGCGGTACTACTGCTTGCAACCAAGCGGTACTACCGCACGGCTGTGCGGTACTACCGTACCGACCCACGGTACTGCCGCAACCCCAGCACAGAACCGATAAACATACACACATGAGCTGGGGGCGGTACTTACGCACGCGCGGTACTACCGCCCCCCATGTGGTACTACCGCGAGGCAAAAATCCCAGCCAGGGGAGAAGGAAAACTTCCGTGCCTACTTCCGCAAAGAAACGGAAGTAGCAAAAACCCGACACAGTAGCACTGCTGAGGGGCGGTACTACTGCCTGACTGCATAGCACGGTACTACCGCTTGGCGAACGCGGTACTACCGTGGGCACCTGCGGTACTACCGCGCTACCGCGCGGTACTACCGCGAATGCCGACGGTACTACCGTTGACCTGGGAGCAGTACTACCGCAACCAACAACAGCAGCCAGACAAGGGAGGCAAGAAAATGGAGGAAGCTCCAAGGAAGAAGGAGGGGATAAGAAGGAGACGTGTACGTGATGATTCCACCCAAACCTTTCCAACGCGGACCCCCTCTTAATAGTACGGCTTTCCTACGACTCAAATCCATCAAAAAGAAACGTAGAGAAGACGTCGTCTTCGTCAGTCTTCGAGGGGCACCCAATCGTTTTGTGCCTAGCAAAGAAGTGTCTGGAATACTCATGGCACATGATTAGTCCGCAAATGCGTTGTCATCAATCACCAAAACACTTAGGGATAAATATGTCCTTACAATCTCCCCCTTTTTGGTGGATTGATGACAAAACGGGATTTGCACAAAGAAAATACTATTAACTAAATGCAAACCCCTCCTCTCTATAATATAGACGGGCTCCCCCTAGATGTGTGCTACCTAGATGAGTGCTTTGGACTGCATGGCACACGAATACTAGGAACAGAGCTCCCCCTATATTATAGAGACAAGGCATATCTATCACTAAACAAGATAGCACACATATAAGTTAACTACGATAGATAAAGTGCATATGTCTTACACCATATGAAGGAAAGGTCTTGAAAGCACAAACCAAACAAGAGCAACCAAGCACAAACGAGGTCCAAAAGACAAAGCAAATAAACGCAACAAGCACGACACAACGCAAATCCCTACACTCTCTCCCCCTTTGGCATCGAGACGCCAAAAAGGCAGAGAGGACACCTACACACACGGGGTGGCTCAGGCAGAGAAGTCGTCCCACTGCTCCTCGTGCTCCTCGTCAGACTCAGCGGCGGGGATAGTCTCCTCGAGGTCATCCTCTGAACTGGTCCACTTGTATCACTGCTTTGACATCCAGGCAGCCTCAGGTGTGATGACGTCCTCAGACCCGCCAGACACATCCTCTCCAAAGAGCCTCATAACCTTCTTGTCACGGCGGTGACTCTCCTTGTCTGCCACGTGAGCCCTGTACTGTCCCTACGGCTCAGAGGAAGAAGTGGTGGACCTAGCAGCACGGTCCTCAGCAACATTCTCAGCAGCAGCAGCCTCCCCCTCACCAGCAGCCCTCCTAGCAGAAGAGGCCTCAGCACGGGTAGTGGTGTTGGCCCAGTTGGGCTTGACGCGGAGGCTGATGGACTCATGGCGAATCCAGTCTGGAGCAAGGAACTCATCACCCGGGTACATCTTCTCCCAAGTGGTGGAGAGCAGCAGAAACAGGTACGGTCCATAGATGGGTACCTTGCGAGTGAACACCACAAACCGAAGCTCACACCACATGATGTGTCAGACATCAAGTGGCTGAGTCTGAGAAGAACGTGCCTCTGCACACATGAGCAACATGTCCACTAGATATGCATGTACCTTGTCCTTGTTGCCAATGCGTGGGAACAGAGTGTTGCGGAAGATGCGATGCATGATATCCAGAAAGGAGTTTAACACCCAAGATGACTTTCCATTGGGGAGTACCTTCCCAACAAGGAAGGGCTGAAGCAGGTTCTTGTTGGCAGACTCAGAGTTGGCATGGGGGCGAACACCAATGGAGGTGTGAAGCCCGTCATCAGGAATGTGCAGCAAATCCATGAACTCTTTCCATGTAGCAGACAGCTGACGGCCATTGGTCATCTAGGTCATCTTCCGCTCCTCCCCGGGATGAAAGTACACTGAGGCAAAGAACTGACAAATGAGCTTAGGGTCATAGTCATGGTGAAAAGAGATCACCGGCTCAATAGCAAACTGCTCCACCAAGTCCAGAGCCTCTCCAAAATAGTCACAAAACTTGTCCTTCTGCATGTGATGCATGTCTATCCACTTGACCTCCACGAATGTATTCTGCTTGCTCTTGATTACATCCAGATAGATGAGAACCTATTGCTTGTTCCAGAACATCTCAGTGCCTCTGAGCACAGCCCGAGGAGTCACATAGGGATTGACCCTCCGGCGTTCGACATACTCAGTGACAGAAATCTCGTCCATGCCCTTAGCAGGTTCCTTTCGCTTGCTGGCAGTGGTCTTGACATTGCGCTTGGGGGCATTGGAGCCCTCTGGGGCTTCATCTTGGGGGTTGCGCAGACGCTTGGAGCCAGTGTCACGACTGGGATTGGAACGACAAGAGCCACCACCTAAGACACAGAACGCAAAAACACCCACAACAGCCAAGAGAGATTAATGCAAAGACCACAACAAAGCAAGTGAAACAAGCAGAAAGCACACATGATAAATGCCTAGAGAGAGATTTGATCCCTACGGTAGTACTGCCAAGTGCTGCGGAGCTAAGATAGTAGTACGGCTCTTAGACGCGGTAGTACCGTGAAAGATCATGGTAGTACCGGGTGTAGGAGCGGTAGTACGACCTTAGCGCCGCGGCTGGTGCGGTAGTACTGCGTCAGCAGAGCGGTAGTACCACACGGTATGGTAGTACCGCACCTGACGGGCGGTAGTACCGCAAGAGCGGTAGTACCGCACATTAGGCACGGTAGTACCACACCGCGTCAGATCTGAACAGGTTCAAATCTGAAAAAGCCTGCGAAACCACGGCGGTACTACGGTTGGACAAAGCTACCACAAGACAGCATATCAAGTATGTTTCCTACGCATCACGACTCTCCTACATCCTACTCTTGCATAGATTTTGGCCTAAATCTCAAGAACGACAAGTTTCTCCCCAAAAACCTAGAAGCAAGAGAACAACCAAGAAAAAGAGGGATTCGGAGAAAAACCTTGGTCCATGGCAAGAGGAAGTGGTGGGGAACGATCCCACCGGTCGGAATCCGAGGAGAGTGGCCGGAGACGGAGATCCGGCGAGGGCCTCCGGCGCCGTTCTTGAGAGAGAGAGACGTGGAGAGAGAGACAAAAGAATGGGTATGGGGAGTTGGAACTCCCCTGCCCGAGTCATAACCCCCACGCGCCCTCGACGGTGCGGTAGTACCGTGCCCAGACACGGTAGTACCGCCCGGCGCGGTACTTCCGAAGTACCGCACCAGAGCGGTAGTACCGTGCTGTGGCGCGGTAGTACCGTGCCTCCCAAAGTGGTAGTACCGCGGCCAGACGCGGTAGTACCGTGAGCTCAAGAAGATGCACTTTTCGAGCACACGAAAAAATGGATCTTTGCACAAAACACTCTGAGCCAACACGACACCACAAGACCACGCAACACACAAAACCAGAAACGCACACGACAAACGAACCAACCACGAGACACCACCTCTCCAAAAGAGAGGGCGGTGGCCGTAGCCACCTATGTTTGAGTCAATTGGTATGGCACCGCGAAGAATTATCCTTGGGTCCATGACCAAAACTCATCTTTGAAGCACAAGTACCATCAAACATGGCTAATGTGAAAGACTTGATTGATTTATGCATAATGGGGGGAGGGAGAGTTCATTGAGAGAACATCACTCCCCCTATGTCCATGCCTACATCTAAATAGGACAACACGTTGAGTATGGTGGGGTGTGCAAGGGTTCAAGCAACATTGCTCGAATCGATGATATTTAGCTCATGCCTTAACTCGCGAAATCTTGCTTCATCCAAGGGCTTCGTGAAGATATCTGCAAGGTTATCATGAGTGTTGACGTAGTTGAGCTCGATCTCTCCTCGCCTAATGTGATCCTGGATGAAGTGATACCGAATCTCAATATGCTTCATCTTGAAGTGTTGCACCGGGTTGAGAGAGATCTTGATGGCACTTTCATTGTCACACCAAAGAGGCACTTTTTCACAAATGACACCGTAGTCCTTTAGAGTTTGCCTCATCCATAAGAGTTGTGCACAACAACTACCGGCCGCCACATACTCCGCTTCAGTGGACGAGAGAGACACACAACTTTGCTTTTTGGAGGACCAACTTACCAAAGAGCAACCAAGAAATTGGCACCCTCTGGAAGTGGACTTCCTATCCACTTTGTCTCCCGCCCAATCGGAATCCGAATACCCTACAAGCTTGAAGTTTGCTTCTTTTGGGTACCATAGGCCAAAGTTTGGGGTATGAGCCAAATATCGAAAGATTCGTTTGACCGCCACATAGTGAATTTCCTTAGGTGCGGCTTGAAAACGTGCACAAATTCCCACACTCAACATGATATCCGGTCTAGATGCACAAAGATAAAGCAAGGAACCTATCATGGAGCGATATACCTTTTGATCCACCGCTTTACCATTGGGATCTATGTCAAGTTGGCACTTGGTAGGCATGGGAGTGGAAGTCGGCTTGACATCACTTAGCTTGAATCTTTTGAGCATGTCTTGAGTATATTTGGCTTGATTGATGAAGGTTCCTTATCTTCTTTGCTTCACTTCGAACCCTAGAAAGAACTTCAACTCTCCATGGAAGACATCTCGAACTTTGAGGTCATGAGAGCGGCAAATTCCTCATTGAAAGCTTTGTTAGGGGAACCAAAGATAATATCATCAACATATAATTGGCACACAAACAACTCCCCTTTGACCTTCTTAGTAAAAAGAGTGGGGTCGATTAGCCCAACTTCAAAACCACGGTCTTGTAACAACTCGGTAAGGTGGTCATACCACGCACGTGGGGCTTGTTTAAGGCCATAGAGTGCCTTATCGAGTTGATACACATGATCGAGAAAGTAGGGATCCTCGAACCCGGGGGGTTGCTTGACGTAAACCAATTCATTAATAGGACCATTAAGAAAAGCACTCTTCACATCCATTTGTTGTAACTTAAAGTTGTGATGAGAAGCATATGCAATCAACATGCGAATGGATTCAAGACGAGCAACGGGAGCAAAGGTTTCACCATAGTCGATACCCTCGACTTGGGAGTAGCCTTGTGCTACCAAACGAGCCTTGTTGCGCATGATGATCCCATGGGCATCTTGCTTGTTCTTAAATATCCACTTGGTTCCTATGACATTGTGATTCCCGGTCGGTCTTGGCACCAATCTCCACACTTTGTTGCGCTCGAAGTTGTTGAGTTCTTCATGCATGGCATTGAGCCATTCCGGATCTTCTAGCGCCTCATAGACCTTGTGGGGTTCCACACAAGAGACAAATGCGTGATGGTCACAATAATTTGCTAATTGTCTACAAGTGCTTACCCCCTTTCTTAAGCTTCCAAGCACATTCGTCATGAGATGATCCTTGGTGGAGAGCTTGGAAGCAACCTTGGCGGCACGACGCTCTAATTCCTCCTCGGGGGTGAGACGAGGAGTGGTCACTTGATCATCTTGAGCGTCGTCTTGGGCTTGTTCTTGTTCTTGAACTTGCTCGGAGGATGAGAAAACTTGACCTTGGGCATCACTTGATGTGTCAACACCGTCTTGAGCGTGATCTTTCCCTTGGTCATGTTCTTGAGGATGAGGGCCTTCATGTTGTTCTTCGGAAGCGTGTGGGCCTTGGGTTGGCGATGGCTCCACTTGAGTGGAGCTTTGTCCTTCTCCTTCGGCCACAAGGGGTTCCTCAATGGGTAGGATAAAGCCAACACCCATTCTTCTTATGGCTTGGGGAGGAATTTCATCACCTACATCACAAGTGCCACTTTGCTCCACTTGGGAGCCGTTATTCTCATCAAACTCCACGTTACACGTCTCCTCAATAAGTCCCGTGGATTTATTGAGGACACGGTAAGCATGCGAGTTTGTAGCATAGCCAACAAATATGCCCTCATAAGATCTAGCCTCAAATTTAGACAACCGAACACCTTTCTTGAGAATGAAACACTTACACCCGAATACCCGGAAGTACTTGAGGTTGGGCTTGTTACCGGTGAGTATCTCATATGGAGTCTTGTTCAAGCCCTTGCGGAGGTAGAGCCGATTGGATGCATGACACGCGGTGTTGATGGCTTCGGCCCAAAAGTTGTACGGAGACTTGAACTCCTCCATCATGGTCCTTGCCGCATCCATCAACATCCGGTTCTTCCTCTCCGCAACACCGTTTTGTTGAGGGGTGTAGGGTGCGGAATATTGATGCTTGATTCCCTCATCACTAAGAAACTCATCCAAGGTGTAGTTCTTGAACTCGGTGCCGTTGTCACTTCTTATTGTCAAGATCTTTGCATTGTGTTGACGTTGTGCTTCATTTGCAAAGTCAATGACGGTTTGTTGGGTCTCGCTCTTCCTCTTGAAGAAATACACCCACGTGTACCTTGAGTAGTCATCCACAATCACCAAGCAATACTTCCTACCTCCAAAACTATCGAAGGATGGAGGCCCAAAGAGATCCATGTGAAGGAGCTCCAAAGGCCTCTTTGAATAAATGATAGTCGTGGGAGGGTGAGCCTTCTCATGTAGCTTTCCTTCGATACAGGCACTGCAAGCACGATCTTTAGCAAAACTAACATTCGTTAGTCCACGGACATGGTCCCCCTTAAGGAGACTTTGCAAAGATCTCATATTGACATGGGCTAAACGGCGATGCCAAAGCCATCCCACATCAACTTTAGCCATTAGGCATGTCACGGTCTTAGTGGGTCGCTCCGAAAAGTTAATCACATATAGACCGTTCTCGACATGCCCAACAAAAGCTACTTTAAGAGTCTTGCTCCACAAGAGGGCCATGGTATCGATATCAAAGAAAGTGGCAAAGCCCATGATAGCAAGTTGACGAACGGAAAGTAAATTGTATGCAAGGGACTCAACAAGCATGACCTTCTCGATCATGAGATCATGAGAGATGACCACCTTGCCAAGTCCCAATACCTTAGAAGATGAGGCGTCACCCCACTCGACATTGATGGGCATAGATGGATCCTTGTGCACGTCCACCACCAAGTCCTTGCTTCCGGTCATATGATTTGTAGCTCCGCTATCGAGCAACCATGATCCCCCACCGGAAGCAAACACCTACAAGAGATCAATGCTTGGTTTTAGGTACCCATTTTGTAATGGGTCCTTTGATGTTAGTAACAAGGATTTTTGGAACCCAAATAGACCATTCAATGTATTCATGAAGAGAACCAGCAAATTTGGCATAAACATGCCCATCACTAGCACGGCATAACACATAAGAAGGGTTAAAATCGCCGGCTTTGTTGAGAGGGGTGACATTGCCCTTCTTGACATTGTTCTTCTTCTTCTCCTCGGGGCACTCTCTCCCTCCCTCACAAAGGTTTGCACGAGGGGAGGAGGTCGTTTGGTCTTGTCATTCTTCTTCTTGTTCTTGGAGTCGGGCACGTACCCAACCCCTTCCTTGGCCACACCTCCCTTTTGGTTGATCAAGAGATCGTTGAGGTTCTTTTTGCCTTGTATGCAAGTCGCAAGACCTCTCTCAAGTTGCTCCTTCAACTTAGCATTTTCCTCAACAAGATGTATATGCTCACAACACGGGTTAGTAGCATTTGCATTATCAATTAAAACCATATGAGGAAAAGTTGCTTTCTCCTTAGTTAGCTTCACTTGGAGTTGATCATGAGACTCCTTGAGACTAGCATGAATACCCTTCAAGGCCTTGTGGGCCTTGTCAAGTATATCAAACTCCTCTTTGAGTCTAGCAAGATCAACCCCGAGTTTGGCCTTCTCGGAATTTAGCACACGAGAAACAATGAGGACATGATCATAATCTTTCTTTAACTTAGCATGATCAACGTTGTGTGACTCCTCAAGAGCCAAACGAAGACCACACTCTTCCTCAAGAGCATTGGAAAGATCCGAAATCTCATCGGCATAGTCACGACTATGCCCTTCCATCTTAGAGATGGTGTCTTCGTGAGCCTCGATCATGTCATTGGCTTCACCAAGTTGTTCCAAGAGAGCAACAGAGTGCTTCTTGGATTTTCCCTTGAGTTTGCCCATAAAGGCCTCAAACTCGTTAGCCTCCACATTAGCTCCCTCAAGTTCATTAATGCTATCCGTCGGGGAAGGATGATTAATGATGGTAGTTTTGATGTTGGAGGTTACCTTGTTGGTGGCTTTAGCCATGAGGCACTTGTCGGTGATGCTCTCGTTGGGTGAGTCGAAGAGAGACACCCGTGACGTTGTTGCAATGGCAATGGAGGCCATGGCAACCGACTCACCATCTTCATCATCATCATCATCCTCATTGTACTCTTCTTGCACAACCAAAGCCTTTGGAGGAGTCTTCTTGGTGAAGTTGTTCTTGTTGGGGAACGACTTGGCCTTGTCCTTTCGGATGAGCTTGCCACCATTGTTGTCTTCCCTCTTCTCACACGGGCATTCCGCAACGAAATGACTCACGTTGCCGCAATTGTAGCAAGTCCTTACACATTGCTTGCCCCTTGTGCCACTCGAGTTGCTTTTGCTAAAGTTTGGCCTTGAGTTGTTCTTGCTCCAAAATTGCCTTGAAGCAAGTGCCATGTGTTCATGATATGCATACTTCGTATCTTTGGGGTTGCTCTCCTCTTCTTCCTCTTCTTCTTCTTCCACGGTGAGCTTGGCCTTCAATGCAAGGTTAGGCTTCTTTGCCCGTTGAGAACGGAGCACCGCATTGTCGGCAGTCTTGTCCAAAATGTTCATGGCCACAAACTCATCCAACACTTCGCTTGAGGTCAAAGTGTGGAAGTCCGGTCTTTGACGAATGACAGAGGACATGGCCTTGTGATAGGGCATCATTGCCTTGAGGAATTTGCACTTGATCCAATTGTCATCCGTGTCCTTGCTCCCGTGATCTCGTAGTGAGACCACGAGTTTGGTTACTCTCCGATAAAGCTCACGAGGTTCTTCATCTTCTTTCATTGCAAACTCATCGGCCTCATCTTGTACCACTTCATAATTGGAGCATTGAATGCTTGCGCTTCCCCGGTAGAGAGAGACAACACAATGCCATGCATCTTTGGCCAAGGCGAAGGGACGAAGATGAGGTAGGTCTTCGGGTGGAATTGCATCTTGAATGATGAAGAGAGCATTCTCATTGAATTTATTATCCGCGGCTTCTCGAGGAGTGAAGTTGCTTGGATCATGTGGATAAAAACCTTCTTCAATGATTCTCCAAAGGTTACTGTTCACATGATTTAAATGACATTTAAAGCGGTAAACCCAAGAATCAAAGTCCTCATTTTTCACAATCTTAGGGGGAGGACCGGCATGATTCAAATGAGTGGAAGGAACCGGTCCACCATAAACAAGTGGTGGTTCCACATGGGCAAATATGCCGGTGCCATTCTTACCACTAGAAGAAGGAGCCTTTTCACTACTAGCTTCCCCCTTGTCGGGGATAGGATCCGTCACCTTGTTGGCGGGGTCACCCACTTTCAATGGTGCGGTGGATAGTTTAAGACCCTCAAGAAATTTAGTAAACATGCTTTCAACTTCGGTCGTCATGGAGGTTTTCAATGTCTCCAAGGCCACATTGAACTCCTCACGAGAGACCGAGGTTCCCCCATCGCCCGTAGACGAGATCGGATTCACACTGGAGTGTTCCTCCACACCGTCTACGGTATCAACCATACTCTTTGGACGGTAAAGTCCTTAATAAAGAGACGAGGCTCTGATACCAATTGAAAGGATCGATATGGTTGACTAGAGGGGGGGGTGAATAGGCAACTAACAATTTTTTTAGCTTTTCTTTAGCAATTTAAACTTTGCATCAAAGTAGGTTGTCTAGATATGCAACTAGGTGAGCAACCTATATGATGCAACATGGATAGGAACACAAGCAAGCAAGATATATGAAACAAATAAGCTTCCACAAGTAAAGGCACGAGATAACCAAGAGTGGAGACGGTGGAGACGAGGATGTGTTGCCGAAGTTCCTTCCCTTTGAGAGGAAGTACGTCTCTGTTGGAGCGGTGTGGAGGCACAATGCTCCCCAAGAAGCCACTAGGGCCACCGTAATCTCCTCCCGCCCTCACACAATGCGAGATGCCGTGATTCCACTATTGGTGCCCTTGGAGGCGGCAACCGAACCTTTACAAACGAGGTTGGGGCAATCTCCACAACTCAATTGGAGGCTCCCAACGACACCACGAAGCTTCACCACAATGGACTATGGCTTCGCGGTGACCTCAACCGCTAGGATGCTCAAACACCCAAGAGTAACAAGATCCGCAAGGGATTAGTGGGGGAATCAAATATCTCTTGGTGGAAGTGTAGATCGGGGCCTTCTCAACCACTCCCGAGCAAATCAACAAGTTTGGTTGGCTAGGGAGTGAGATCGGGCGAAAATGGAGCTTGGAGCAATAATGGAGCTTAGTGGTGGAAGAGGTAAGTCAACGGGGAAGAAGGGGACCCATTATATAGTGTGTGGAACAGATCCAACCGTTACCCACCAACCAGCCCGCGGCCAGCAGTACTACCGTGCCTGGCCAGCGGTACTATCGCAAGGTCGCGCGGTACTACTGCTTGCAACCAAGCGGTACTACCGCACGGCTGTGCGGTACTACCGTACCGACCCACGGTACTGCCGCAACCCCAGCACAGAACCGATAAACAGACGCACAGGAGCTGGGGGCGGTACTTCCGCACGCGCGGTACTACCGCGCCCCCCATGCGGTACTACCGTGAGGCAAAATTCCCAGCCAGGGGAGAAGGAAAACTTCCGTGCCTACTTCCGCAAAGAAACGGAAGTAGCAAAAACCCGACACAGTAGTACTGCCGAGGGGCGGTACTACTGCCTGACTGCATAGCGCGGTACTATCGCTCGGCGAACGCGGTACTACCGTGGGCACCTGCGGTACTACCGCGCTACCGCGCAGTACTACCGCGAATGCCCACGGTACTATCGTTGACCTAGGAGCAGTAGTACTGCAACCAACAACGGCAGCCAGACAAGGGAGGCAAGAAAACGGAGGAAGCTCCAAGGAAGAAGGAGGGGATAAGAAGGAGACGTGTACGTGATGATTCCACCCAAACCTTTCCAACGCGGACCCCCTCTCAATAGTACGGCTTTCCTATGACTCAAATCCACCAAAAAGAAGCGTAGAAAAGACGCCGTCTTCGTCAGTCTTCGAGGGGCGCCCAATCGTCTTGTGCCTAGCAAAGAAGTGTCTGGAATACTCATGGCACACGATTAGTCCGCAAATGCGTTGTCATAAATCACCAAAACACTTAGGGATAAATATGTCCTTACAACAAGCTGCATCATCCAGTCTTGCTCCTGTAAACAGACAAGTCAGGTGATATATAAAATCCACAGGCTTAGCATCCACGCCTTGTGCATCCAACTTTTTTGCCTCCAACTCCTCACTGTCCTTACCTTCCAAGTGATTGGGATCCTTAGCATCCAGGTTTTTGGCGTGCAAGTCCGCACCATCCTTGCCTTCCAAGTCATTGGGATCCTCAACATCCAAGTTTTTTGCATGCAAGTCCTCAGCATCCTTACCTTCCAAGTCATTGGGATCCTCAGCATCCATGTTTTTTGCATGCAAGTCCTCAGCATCCTTACCTTCCAAGTCATTGGGATCCTCAACATCCAATTTTTTTGCATGCAAGTCCTCAGCATACTTACCTTCCTTACCTTGCAATTCTCTAGCATCCCTGCCATATGGGACTTTATCATATGGGGCTTTGCGCAAAACTCCAAACACGACCAAACCATCACATGCTACCCGGTCCGTGACCTGCCAATTTGTCCCTTCGACAATCTGACGCTTTACCTTTGGAAACATCACAGTTGTATAAATATAAGAGGTAGCAATCTCCAGAGGGTGTGCATTCAGCTTAGTGAAGGGTATCGTATGTGTTGCTACTGCATCTAATGCTGCTTCAGTCTTACGCATTATGGATACATAGTGCTCAACATGCTCCAACAAATCAACAAGCTGCATCTTCCTGTTCAGGTGCACATGAAGCCTTGAGTTGAGAGACTCACTCCTCTGATTACTCATCATGCCTAGGAAATATCTACCCTTTGTGTACGCAGCAACCCATTTGTGTCGCAGCTTGTACATCCTGTTAACCCATGACGACCTCTTGCCCGTTGGTTTTATTTTGAACCGAACCTTATAAGCCTCTCATCTTTTCTCAAACTCATCAACATCCCAACGACAGTAAATGAATTCCCTAAATTGCTCCAACTTTTCCTTGCGGAGGTGCATCACCATATTCTCCTCAATATGCCACGTGCACAAATGATGATCTGTTCCGGTCCAGACAGTAGCTATTGCTTTAGCCATTGCACCGTCCCCATCGGTGATTGCTGAAATTGGTGCCGTCTGGGACATTGCCTCCAAAAATACATGAAGAATCCACTGGTATGATGCAACTGTCTCGTCTGACACTAGACCCACCCCAAAAAAAACTGTGCTGCAGTGATGGTTCAGACCAACAAATGGAACAAACGGAAGTCTGTACTTGTTAGACCGATATGTACTGTCGAACACCACGACACCACCAAAGGCAACATAGTCAATGCGGGATTGTGAGTCAGCCCAGAATATGTTCCTCAAATGGCCTTCGCTGTCTTTTGTGTATTTGAAAAAGAATTCTGGGTCTGCTTTTTTCTGTGCAATCATATAGGTGAGCAAATATCTAGCTGAAGGAAATATGCCCTAGAGGCAATAATAAAGTTATTATTTATTTCCTTATAATCATGATAAATGTTTATTATTCATGCTAGAATTGTATTTACCGGAAACATAATACATGTGTGAATACATAGACAAACAGAGTGTCACTAGTATGCCTCTACTTGACTAGCTCGTTAATCAAAGATGGTTATGTTTCCTGACCATGAACAATGAGTTGTTATTTGATTAACGAGGTCACATCATTAGTTGAATGATCTGATTGACATGACCCATTCCATTAGCTTAGCACCTGATCGTTTAGTATGTTGCTATTGCTTTCTTCATGACTTATACATGTTCCTATGACTATGAGATTATACAACTCCCGTTTACCGGAGGAACACTTTGGGTACTACCAAACGTCACAACGTAACTGGGTGATTATAAAGGAGTACAATAGGTGTCTCCAATGGTCGATGTTGGGTTGGCGTATTTCGAGATTAGGATTTGTCACTCCGATTGTCGGAGAGGTATCTCTGGGCCCTCTCGGTAATACACATCACATAAGCCTTGCAAGCATTACAACTAATATGCTAGTTGTGAGATGATGTATTACGGAACGAGTAAAGAGACTTGCCGGTAACGAGATTGAACTAGGTATTGGATACCGACGATCGAATCTCGGGCAAGTAACATACCGATGACAAAGGGAACAACGTATGTTGTTATGCGGTCTGACCGATAAAGATCTTCGTAGAATATGTAGGAGCCAATATGGGCATCCAGGTCCCGCTATTGGTTATTGACCGGAGACGTGTCTCGGTCATGTCTACATTGTTCTCGAACCTGTAGGGTCCGCACGCTTAAGGTTACGATGACAGTTATATTATGAGTTTATGCATTTTGATGTACCGAGGTTGTTCGGAGTCCCGGATATGATCACGGACATGACGAGGAGTCTCGAAATGGTCGAGACGTAAAGATTGATATATTGGAAGCCTATATTCGGATATCGGAAGTGTTCCGGGTGAAATCGGGATTTTACCGGAATACCGGGAGGGTTACCGGAACCTCCCGGGAACCATATGGGCCATCATGGGCCTTAGTGGAAAGAAGAAAGGGGCAGCCCAAGGGGGCTGCGCGCCTCCCCCCTTCCCCTAGTCCTATTAGGACTAGGAGAGGTGGCCGGCCACCCCTCTCCCTCTTTCCCCTTGGGAATCCTAGTTGGAATAGGATTGGGGGGGGGGGGAGTCCTACTCCCGGTAGGAGTAGGACTCCTCCTGCGCCTCTCCCTCTTGGCCGGCGCCCCCTCCCCCCTTGGCTCCTTTATATACGGAGGCAGGGGCACCTCTAAACACACAAGTTGACACAAGTTGATCCACGTGATCGATTCCTTAGCCGTGTGCGGTGCCCCCTGCCACCATATTCCTCGATAATACTGTA
>NC_041384.1:16037178-16059805 GCF_002162155.2 Triticum dicoccoides | reverse complement strand
TCCCGGTAGGAGTAGGACTCCTCCTGCGCCTCTCCCTCTTGGCCGGCGCCCCCTCCCCCCTTGGCTCCTTTATATACGGAGGCAGGGGCACCTCTAAACACACAAGTTGACACAAGTTGATCCACGTGATCGATTCCTTAGCCGTGTGCGGTGCCCCTTGCCACCATATTCCTCGATAATACTATAGCGGAGTTTAGGCGAAGCCCTGCTGCTGTAGTTCATCAAGATCGTCACCACGCCGTCGTGCTGACGAAACTCTTCCCCGACACTTTGCTGGATCGGAGTCCGGGGATCGTCATCGAGCTGAACGTGTGCTCGAACTCGGAGGTGCCGTAGTTTCGGTGCTTGATCGGTTGGATCGAGAAGATGTACGACTACTTCCTCTACGTCGTGTCATCGCTTCCGCAGTCGGTCTGCGTTGGGTACGTAGACAATACTCTCCCCTCGTTGCTATGCATCACATGATCTTGCATGTGCGTAGGAAATTTTTTGAAATTACTACGAAACCCTACAGTGGCATCCGAGCCTAGTTTATTGATGTTGATGTTATATGCACGAGTAGAACACAAGTGAGTTGTGGACGATACAAGTCATACTGCCTACCAGCATGTCATACTTTGGTTCGGCGGTATTGTTGGACGAGACGACCCAGACCAACCTTACGCGTACGCTTACGCGAGACCGGTTCCCTCGACGTGCTTTGCACAGAGATGGCTTGCGGGCGACTGCCTCTCCAACTTTAGTTGAACCAAGTATGGCTACGCCCGGTCCTTGCGAAGGTTAAAACGGAGTCTATTTGACAAACTATCGTTGTGGTTTTGATGCGTAGGTGAGATTGGTTCTTACTTAAGCCCGTAGCAGCCACGTAAAACATGCAACAACAAAGTAGAGGACGTCTAACTTGTTTTTGCAGGGCATGTTGTGATGTGATATGGTCAAGGCATGATGCTGAATTTTATTGTATGAGATGATCATGTTTTGTAACCAAGTTATCGGCAACTGGCAGGAGCCATATGGTTGTCGCTTTATTGTATGCAATGCAATCGCGATGTAATGCTTTACTTTATTACTAAACGGTAGTGATAGTCGTGGAAGCATAAGATTGGCGAGACGACAACAATGCTACGATGGAGATCAAGGTGTCGCGCCGGTGACGATGGTGATCATGAAGGTGCTTCGGAGATGGAGATCACAAGCACAAGATGATGATGACCATATCATATCACTTATATTGATTGCATGTGATGTTTATCCTTTTATGCATCTTATCTTGCTTTGATTGAAGGTAGCATTATAAGATGATCTCTCACTAAATTATCAAGAAGTGTTCTCCCTGAGTATGCACCGTTGCGAAAGTTCTTCGTGCTGAGACACCACGTGATGATCGGGTGTGATAGGCTCTACGTTCAAATACAACGGGTGCAAAACAGTTGCGCACGCAGAATACTCAGGTTATACTTGACGAGCCAAGCATATACAGATATGGCCTCGGAACACGGAGACCGAAAGGTCGAGCGTGAATTATATAGTAGATATGATCAGCATAATGATGTTCACCGATGAAACTACTCCATCTCACGTGATGATCGGACATGGTTTAGTTGATTTGGATCACGTGATCACTTAGAGGATTAGAGGGATGTCTATCTAAGTGGGAGTTCTTTAGTAATATGATTAATTGAACTTTAATTTATCATGAACTTAGTCCTGATAGTATTTTGCAAATTATGTTGTAGATCAATAGCTCGCGTTGTTGCTTCCCTGTGTTTATTTTGATATGTTCCTAGAGAAAATTGTGTTGAAAAATGTTAGTAGCAATGTTGCGGATTTGATCCGTGATCTGAGGTTAAATCCTCATTGCTGCACAGAAGAATTATGTCCTTAATGCACCGCTAGGTGACGGACCTATTGCAGGAGCAAATGCAGACGTTATGAACGTTTGGCTAGCTCAATATGATGACTACTTGATAGTTTAAGTGCACCATGCTTAACGGCTTAGAATCGGGACTTCAAAGACGTTTTGAATGTCATGGACCATATGAGATGTTCCAGGAGTTGAAGCTAATATTTCAAGCAAATACCCGAGTTGAGAGATATGAAGTCTCCAACAAGTTCTATAGCTAAAAGATGGAGGAGAATCGCTCAACTAGTGAGCATGTGCTCAGATTGTCTGAGTACTACAATCGCTTGAATCAAGTGGGAGTTAATCTTCCAGATAAGATAGTGATTGACAGAATTCTCTAGTCACCATCACCAAGTTAGTAGAACTTCGTGATGAACTATGACATGCAAGGGATAACGGAAACGATTCCCAAGCTCTTCGTAATGCGGAAATTGACGAAGGTAGAAATCGAGAAAAACATCAAGTGTTGATGGTAGACAAGACCACTAGTTTCAAGAAAAGGAGCAGAAGGAAGAAAGGGAACTTCAAGAAGAACAGCAAGCAAGTTGCTGCTCAAGTGAAGAAGCCCAAGTCTGATCCTAAGCCTGAGACTAAGTGTTTCTACTGCAAAGGGACTGGTCACTGGAAGCGGATCTACCCCAAGTGATTGGCGGATAAGAAGGATGGCAAAGTGAACATAAGTATATTTGATATACATGTTATTGATGTGTACTTTACTAGTGTTTATCGCAAACCCTCAGTATTTGATACTAGTTCAGTTGCTAAGATTAGTAACTCGAAACGGGAGTTGCAGAATAAACAGAGACTAGTTAAGGGTGAAGTGATGATGTGTGTTGGAAGTGGTTCCAAGATTGATATGATCATCGTCACACACTCCCTATACTTTCGGGATTAGTGTTGAACCTAAATAAGTGTTATTTGGTGTTTGCGTTGAGCATGAATATGATTTGATCATGTTTATTGTAATACGATTATTCATTTAAGTAAGAGAATAAATTGTTGTTCTGTTTACATGAATAGAACCTTATATGGTTACACACCCAATGAAAATAGTTTGTTGGATCTCGATCGTAGTGATACACATAATCATAATATTGAAACCAAAAGATGCAAAGTTAATAATGATAAGTGCAACTTGTTTGTAGCACTGCCGTTTAGGTCATATTGGTGTAAAGCGCATGAAGAAACTCCATACTGATGGAATTTTGGAATCACTTGATTATGAATCACTTGATACTTGCGAACTGTGCCTTTTGGGCAAGATGACTAAAACTCCGTTCTCCGGAACAATGGAACGAGCTACTGACTTATTGGAAATAATACATACCAATGTATGCGATCCAATGAGTGCTGATGCTCGTGGCAAGCATCGTTGTTTTCTGACCTTCACAAGATGATTTGAGCAGATATGGGTATATCTACTTGATGAAACATAAGTCTGAAATAGTTGAAAGGTTCAAAGAATTTCAGAGTGAAGTGGAAAAATCATCGTAACAAGAAAATAAAGTTTCTGCGATCTGATCGCGGAGACAAATATTTGAGTTACGAGTTTGGTCTTCAATTAAAACAATGTGGAATAGTTTCACAGCTCACGCCACCTGGAACACCACATCGTTATGGTGTGTCCGAACGTCGTAACCGCACTTTATTTGATATGGTGCGATCTATGATATCTCTTTACCACTATCGTTTTGGGGTTATGCATTAGAGACAGCTGCATTCACGTTTTAAAATAGGGCACCATCTAAATCCATTGAGACGACACTGTATGAACTATGGTTTAGCAGTAAACCTAAGCTGTTGTTTCTTAAAGTTTGGGGCTGCGATGCTTATGTGAAAAAGTTTCATCCTGATAAGCTCGAATCCAAATCGGAGAAGTGCGTCTTCATAGAATACCCAAAGGAAATTGTTGGGTACACCTTCTATCACAGATCCGAAGGCAAGACATTCGTTGCTAAAATGGATCCTTTCCAGAGAAGGAGTTTCTCTCGAAAGAAGTGAGTGGGAGGAGAGTAGAACTTGATGAGGTAATTATACCTTCTCCCTTATTGGAAAGTAGTTCATCACAGAAATCAGTTCCAGTGATTCCTACACCAATAAGTGAGGAAGTTAATGATGATGATCATCAAACTTCAGATCAAGTTACTACCAAACCTCGTAGGTCTTCCAGAGTAAGATCCGCACCAGAGTGGTACGGTAATCATGTTCTGGAAGTCATGTTACTAGACCATGATGAACCTACGAACTATGAAGAAGCGATGGTGAGCCCAGATTCCGCAAATTGGCTTGAAGCCATGAAATCTGAGATGGGATCCATGTATGAGAACAAAGTATGGACTTTGGTTGACTTGCCCGATGATCGGCAAGCAATTGAGAATAAATGGATCTTTAAGAAGAAGACTGACGCTGATGGTAATGTTACTGTCTACAAAGCTCGACTTGTCGCAAAAGGTTTTCGGCAAGTTCAAGGAATTGACTACGATGAGACCTTCTCACCCGTAGTGATGCTTAAAGTCCGTCTGAATCATGTTAGCAATTGCCGCATTTTATGATTATGAAATTTGGCAAATGGATGTCAAAACTGCATTCCTGAATGGATTTCTGGAAGAAGAGTTGTATATGATGCAACCAGAAGGTTTTGTCGATCCAAAGGGAGCTAACAAAGTGTGCAAGCTCCAGCGATCCATTTATGGACTGGTGCAAGCCTCTCGGAGTTGGAATAAACGTTTTGATAGTGTGATCAAAGCATATAGTTTTTGTACAGACTTACGGTGAAGCCTGTATTTACAAGAAAGTGAGTGGGAGCACTACAACATTTCTGATAAGTATATGTGAATGACATATTGTTGATCGGAAATAATGTAGAATTATTCTGCAAAGCATGAAAGGATACTTGAATAAAAGTTTTTTCAAAGAAAGACCTTGGTGAAGCTGCTTGCACATTGAGCATCAAGATCTATATAGATAGATGAAGACGCTTGATAAGATTTTTCAATGAATACGTACCTTGATAAATTTTTGAAATAGTTCAAAATGGAACAGTCAAAGAAGGAGTTCTTGCCTGTGTTGCAAGGTGTGAAGTTGAGTAAGACTCAAAGCCCGACCACGGCAGAAAATAGAAAGAGAATGAAAGTCATTCCCTATGCCTCAGTCATAGGTTCTATAAAGTATGCCATGCTGTATACCAGATCTATTGTATGCCATACCACTGAGTTTGGCAAGGGAGTACAATAGTGATCTAGGAGTAGATCACTGGAGAGCGGTCAAAATTGTCCTTAGTGGAATAAGGATATATTTCTCGATTATGGAAAAAGGTTCGTCGTAAAGGGTTACGCCGATGCAAGTTTGACACTAATCTAGATGACTCTAAGTCTCGATCTAGATACATATTGAAAGTGGGAGCAATTAGCTAGAGTAGCTCCATGCAGAGCATTGTTGACATAAAATTTGCAAAATACATGAGGATCTGAATGTGGCAGACCCGTTGACTAAGATTCTCTCACAAGCAAAACATGATCACACCTTAGTACTCCTTGGGTGTTAATCACATAGCGACATGAACTAGATTACTGAATCTAGTAAACCCTTTGGGTGTTGGTCACATAGCGATGTGAACTATGGGTGTTAATCACATGGTGATGTGAACTATTGCTGTTAAATCACATGGCGATGTGAACTAGATTATTGACTCTAGTGCAAGTGGGAGACTGAAGGAAATATGCCCTAGAGGCAATAATAAAGTTATTATTTATTTCCTTATAATCATGATAAATGTTTATTATTCATGCTAGAATTGTATTTACCGGAAACATAATACATGTGTGAATACATAGACAAACAGAGTGTCACTAGTATGCCTCTACTTGACTAGCTCGTTAATCAAAGATGGTTATGTTTCCTGACCATGAACAATGAGTTGTTATTTGATTAACGAGGTCACATCATTAGTTGAATGATCTGATTGACATGACCCATTCCATTAGCTTAGCACCTGATCGTTTAGTATGTTGCTATTGCTTTCTTCATGACTTATACATGTTCCTATGACTATGAGATTATACAACTCCCGTTTACCGGAGGAACACTTTGGGTACTACCAAACGTCACAACGTAACTGGGTGATTATAAAGGAGTACTACAGGTGTCTCCAATGGTCGATGTTGGGTTGGCGTATTTCGAGATTAGGATTTGTCACTCCGATTGTCGGAGAGGTGTCTCTGGGCCCTCTCGGTAATACACATCACATAAGCCTTGCAAGCATTACAACTAATATGTTAGTTGTGAGATGATGTATTACGGAACGAGTAAAGAGACTTGCCGGTAACGAGATTGAACTAGGTATTGGATACCGACGATCGAATCTCGGGCAAGTAACATACCGATGACAAAGGGAACAACGTATGTTGTTATGCGGTCTGACCGATAAAGATCTTCGTAGAATATGTAGGAGCCAATATGGGCATCCAGGTCCTGCTATTGGTTATTGACCGGAGACGTGTCTCGGTCATGTCTACATTGTTCTCGAACCTGTAGGGTCCGCACGCTTAAGGTTACGATGACAGTTATATTATGAGTTTATGCATTTTGATGTACCGAAGGTTGTTCGGAGTCCCGGATATGATCACGGACATGACGAGGAGTCTCGAAATGGTCGAGACGTAAAGATTGATATATTGGAAGCCTATATTCGGATATCGGAAGTGTTCCGGGTGAAATCGGGATTTTACCGGAATACCGGGAGGGTTACCGGAACCCCCCGGGAACCATATGGGCCATCATGGGCCTTAGTGGAAAGAAGAAAGGGGCAGCCCAAGGGGGCTGCGCGCCTCCCCCCTTCCCCTAGTCCTATTAGGACTAGGAGAGGTGGCCGGCCACCCCTCTCCCTCTTTCCCCTTGGGAATCCTAGTTGGAATAGGATTGGGGGGGAGTCCTACTCCCGGTAGGAGTAGGACTCCTCCTGTGCCTCTCCCTCTTGGCCGGCGCCCCCTCCCCCCTTGGCTCCTTTATATACGGAGGCAGGGGCACCTCTAAACACACAAGTTGACACAAGTTGATCCACGTGATCGATTCCTTAGCCGTGTGCGGTGCCCCCTGCCACCATATTCCTCGATAATACTGTAGCGGAGTTTAGGCGAAGCCCTGCTGCTATAGTTCATCAAGATCGTCACCACGCCGTCGTGCTGACGAAACTCTTCCCCGACACTTTGCTGGATCGGAGTCCAGGGATCGTCATCGAGCTGAACGTGTGCTCGAACTCGGAGGTGCCGTAGTTTCGGTGCTTGATCGGTTGGATCGAGAAGACGTACGACTACTTCCTCTACGTCGTGTCATCGTTTCCGCAGTCGGTCTGCGTTGGGTACGTAGACAATACTCTCCCCTCGTTGCTATGCATCACATGATCTTGCATGTGTGTAGGAAATTTTTTGAAATTACTACGAAACCCTACACTAGCGTCACCGCCTTCTAACTTGCGCTTCTTCTGGACTGAAACATGGTTGTATAGATCTCGATATATAAATCCAAGCTTGTCAGGACCTCTGGCATTCTTCTCCATTACATTCATAATCTGATGTGTTCGAAGTCCACCGACAGCATACTCGATGACATCGGCCTTTTGTGCGTCAGTCATTCTACGATGAGCCGACAAGTACGGAGTCAGGTCAGCAGGGACAAACAGATGGTTATGCTTGTCCACAAAATTCTTGACGAACTAGAGGCCACTGCTATCTTGTAGCTCAACCTGAAAAAGAGCGGGACACCCACACCGAGAAAGACCCCTCGGTGTTCTTTTTCTTTCAGTTCTGTTAAAGTGCTTAAGGGCCCGCCATCCTTGTTTGCAGCACTTGTATGTCCTTCTGTATGCATTTTGTTTCAGACCCGGACCCCTGTACTTCAGATCATCCTTTCTAACACCAAATCCTTTTTTCTCGCATAGCCTACGTAGAGCATGTAGGCTTCTTCCTCAGTCCTGAACGTCTTCTTCACAATCTCTAAGTATTCCATACACTCATTCGGGTCTGAACCAGCCATGCCTTTATTATCAATTCCTTTACCTTGTATGTGTACATCATCCATGTCTATGCCATCCTTGCCTGCATCCTCATTATCCTTATCATCCATGCACATACCATCCATTCCTTTGGGGTCCATGTCTTTGCCTTTGTTGCCTCTATGACCCATGTCCTTGTCGTCCTTGCCTGTATCACCCAAGTTTTTGCCATCGTTGCCTTTATCATCCATGTCGTTATGCTGTCAGCGGAAACAGATAGTCAATGTTACGGATGGATAGCATACGTTACCGAAATTATGCACTACTCTGCTTAAATAATTGATTTAATTTTTCATATCGGATTCATGTACCTAACTCGGTCCTTCAAAAGCTGTAAGTAAATATGCCCTGACTAAATCCAGAAATTTGTAATTGATTGTACTAGCTCTAACTGATGATCTCCTAACTAAATCCAAAGTCCACGAGTCCTTCAAATGCCTTGATAGATCCACCCTGATAGATCAATTATCTCCAAACTCCATTCAAAACTATATCCTAACTAAATCCAAATTATCTCGTAACAAAATCCAAAAGTATGTCCTAACTAAATCCAAATTATCTCCTAACTAAATCCAAAATAAGTCCAAACTCCATACAAAATAACTATCTCCTAACTAAATCCAAAATATCTCAAAACTCAATTCAAAAGTACCTCCTAAGTAAATCCAAAATAACTTTCTTTGAATCCAAATCTGCTGACAACTTTCTCATGCCACATAATCCTAACTAAGTCCTTCAATATGTCGTAGCTACATCCGACTTACACTTCCTTTCAATCGTAATCTCATCACAGCTTTCTGAAAAGATAAACCCTAATCCTCAGATGACATATCCTAAACCCTAACCAAATCCGACCGAAATCTCCTCACAACTTTCTGAAACGATAAACCCTAAACCTCACATGACATATCCTAAACCCGAATCAAATCCGACCCCTATTGGTTCTATATGCAGAAGGGACCAGAAAAGATTTGAGATGGGTAGGCACTTACAGCGAAGATCCGGCGTGAAAAAGTTGATGCACGGCGATGAGGATGATGTGGCCTCTCGGGTCGGGGAAGGTGGCGTCCGCTCGGGGAAGGATCTGGCGCCGCGACCCGACTGGGGTGACTTGCGATGGAGGGAGTGAGGGGGAGTAGGAGCAGGAGGGGTAGACACGGCGAGTGCGATCGGCGGCGATCGAGGGCGCCGGAGGCGATCGGCGGCGATCGAGGGCGCCCGAGGTTAGGGCTCGAGAGGAGGAGAGAGGACGAACCGCTCGAACCGAAATTCAAAAGAGTACGCACGATGATGGGACCTCTATAATGAAGTGCTTTATTAATGCACTTAATTTAATCGAAAAATTTAGGACGATAATACCCCTGGACCAAATTGGGCCGATTAAAGGTTAAAAAAATTAGGTCGAAAATACCCTTGGGCTTAAAAAGGCCCAATTATTCTCATCCGTTAGATCGGTCATATAATACATGTGCTCTGGTGTATTATAATGCACCGTAAAATCTCCCTAGTTTTAACCCCTCTTTAGTCAGGGTTGCTTGGAACTTTAGCCTCTTAAAGAGACTATTTTTAGTCAAACTAAGAGGCTAAAGTTCCAAGCAACCCTGACTAAAGAGGGGCTAAATCTTGTCTTGAGACTAAAAAATTTTAGTCAGGGGTACCCCTGCTAAAATGTGGATTAGTCCTCTCTCTACTCATTTAACTCCTCTCCTTTAACACAGGCGAGTTCTAGATTGAAGGGTTTGAAGGATAATAAATGCTCATTAACTTGATTTTAGCCTTTTTAGTATTTGAATCCAAGCATGGGTGAGGCTAGCATGTTTTAGTCCCACTACTTTTAGTCATGAGACTAAAACATATCCAAGCACCCTCTAAAATAAGTTCCTTGGATCCAAACACCCTCTCAATCAAGTTCGAAGCTATTACACTACACGTACGGAATTTACATTTATTAAACGGAGGGGCACGTGCGGAGTTAAGTTAACCCATTATATACATCGTGCACCTATATATCCACCTACGGCGGCTACGCGGTCGCCGTATCCAAAGCAGCAGCACGCCGCGGCGCGCGCGGCGGCGGCCGGCGACGCTCGCCGTGGACCATCTAGCTATATAGGAGAGGAGAGCTGGTGGCCTATCCATGCGCGCGGGCGGTCCACCCTGACCCTGTGGAATACTAGGACTCCATTCCATGCGTGCGGTCTTATCCAAGTCTTTGACTGTCAACACAGCACGGCCACCACGTGGAATCCTAGGACCTCAGTCCTCAGTCCATCCCATGTGTACTGCTTATCCAAACTCGGCTATAAACACACACCGCATTGCTCACTCACTCACTCATCTCTCTCTCGAGCTAGGGTTGCGTGCTGACTGCTGAAAGGAGAGGAAATGGGGCCGGCAGCGGCGGCGCTATCCGTTGTGTCGCTGTTGTGCTGGACGGCGTCGACGGCGGTGCACGCGTCGCATGTCATCTATCCGGAGCTCCAGTCGCTGGAGACCAAGGAGGTTGCACAGGAGCTGCGCACCGGCTACCACTTCCAGCCCCCTAAGAACTGGATCAATGGTAAATACTGTTTTCTCGATCCATCTACACCTCTGCATGTTTGTGGATCATCTTCTTCTTTCTGTTACTCATTTCTGGTCGCCTCTTGTTTGCATGGCATTGACCCTACTTCCCATGACGACGCAACAACCAATCAGATCCCAATGGTACGTCGAGTAGTAGTTTACTAACTAGTGTGGACATTTGTTTGCATGGCACTGTGCGACCCAGCTGCATGTATCTAAACCTATCTTACGTGCGTGCGGATGCATGCAGGGCCAATGTACTACAAAGGGCTGTACCACCTCTTCTACCAGTACAACCCCAAGGGCGCCGTGTGGGGGAACATCATCTGGGCGCACTCCGTCTCCACCGACCTCATTCACTGGGTGGCGCTGGAGCCTGCGATCTACCCGACCATGCCCTTCGACGTCAACGGCTGCTGGTCGGGCTCCGCCACACTGCTGCCCAACGGCGTCCCCGTCATCATGTACACCGGCATCGACCCCCACAAGAACCAGGTGCAGAACGTCGCGTACCCGGCCAACCTCTCCGACCCATACCTCCGGCAGTGGGTCAAGCCCGATTACAATCCAATCATCAGCCCCGACCACGGCATCAACGCAAGCGCTTTCCGTGATCCCACGACAGCGTGGTACGGACCCGACGGGTATGTACATTTTATTTTCATCCTCCGAATAAATTTTCTTCACAAGTTGGCTCAGAGCTTGGGGAGGGGGGCGGTGCCCCCCCCCCCCCCCACCCTCCAAACTATATATTGTGCTCTGATTATGCATAAAGAATATATGTTGTACCTGATATATGTGCAGACACTGGAGGTTGGTGGTGGGCACCAAGGAGAACATGAGGGGGATCGCGGTGTTGTACCGGAGCCGAGACTTCAAGAAGTGGGTCAAGGCGCGCCACTCATTGCACGTGGGACTCAGGAATGTGGGAGTGCCCTGACTTCTTCCCTGTGGCGGTAGCCGGAGGCAGCCGTAACCACCAGAGTGGTGTGGACACCGTGGAGTTGCACGACCGTGTTGTGGCCAAGGAGGTCAAGTACGTGCTCAAGGTGAGTCTAGAACTGACACGATACGATTACTACACAATTGGCACATACGACCACGACAAGGAGAGGTACACCCCCGACCACGCCTTCCTGGACAATGACTACGACCTCCGCTACGACTATGGTGACTTCTACGCCTCCAAGTCCTTCTTCGACCCGACCAAGAAACGACGTGTTCTCTGGGGCTGGGCCAATGAGTCTGACACCGTTACCGACGACCACCACAAGGGCTAGGCCGGCATCCAGGTCACTAGCTACGCTTGCACATGAACAAAATTACTTTTCCTAGTATGTTTTCCACCGTACGTGCTGAGAGCCTGAGATCGAGACGTATTGTTGTTGCTGATTTTCTCAGGCGATACCAAGGAAGATCTTCCTATCGCGAAGCGGGAGACAGCTGATCCAATGGCCAGTGGAGGAGGTCAAGTCGCTGCGCTCAAAGCACGTAAATGTCAGCAACAATGCCGTCAAGGGCGGCGAGTACTTCGAGATCACCGGCTTCAAATCCGTGCAGTCAGACGTGGAGGCGGCGTTCGCCATCAGGGACCTGGACAAAGCAGAGAAGTTCGACCTGGCGTGGCGGACCGACGCACAGGGGCTATGCAAGAAGTTCAACTCGCACGTCAAGGGTTGCGTTGGGCCGTTTGGGCTCTGGCTGCTGGCCTCCAACGACCTCGAGGAGAGGACAGCCGTCTTCTTCAGGGTGTTCAAGACCAACGACACCAATTACGTCATCCTCATGTGTAATGACCCAACAAGATAACATATAAGATACAACTCACTCAAGTCACGTTACATGGTACAAAACTTGCGATGTTGGATTATCCATGCATCCAGATCCAACAGTAATTCCCAATGATCACTATCAAGTAGGTCATCGTACGAGTCACAGGTCTACAGGCCGACCTTCGCCGGCTTTGTCAACGTCGACATAGCCAAGACCAAGAAGATCGCCCTCAGAACATTGGTATATGTATATATGTAACCACATGATCAGTGTATGCTCTGGAGTGGATTAAACCGTTGCAAGAGGGGTCTAAGGCATGTGGCGAACTTCATTTCAGATTGACCATTCTGTGGTGGAGAGCTTCTGGGCCGGCGGAAAGACGTGCATCCTGACGAGGGTTTACCCGAGGAAGGCCATCAGGGACGACGCGCACCTCTTCGTCTTCAACAACAGCGAGTCGGACATCAAGGTCACAAACCTGCACGCGTGGGAGATGAAGACCCCCACGATGAACAAGCTGCTGGAGCAGTAGCAGCGGCCCGGACGATCGAGGAGTAGGGGTAGCCTAGCCTAGCCGTAGCTAGCTAGCTTAATAATATCCCCTGATAATCTTGTACAAGCATAATAATATCCTCGGTTGAGGAAGAAGTGCTCAAGCAGCATGCATGGATCCATGCTAACATATTATTTGAGTTCAAGGGAGACCGGATCTAAGGTTTCCCCCAAAGCATGTTCGGAAAAGAAGGGGAGGGCCGCAACATCAATGCCTTCAACAAGGGAAGGTGCCTGTAGGCGCCGCCATCGACGACTCCAGCCTCAGCCGGAGCACGGCTTTTGGCAGCAGTCCCCCCCTCCCAAACCCACGACCCTGCCATCCCATCCAGCCTACCACCTCTGCGACACGTGAGCATCTTGCCACATCTTGCCCTTGATAAGTTTCCGACGTATCTATATTTTTTTGTATGTTTCATGCCACTATCTTATTTTTTATGCAAACTTTGATATGTATTTGGACTAACCTACTACTAATTGCAAGACAAGCACAATTACTTGTTTTCCCTTATGTGCGTAGGAACTTCATGGAAATTCAACGAAGTATGAAAAAACTTCAAGGTCCGGTAAAATTTGGAGTTACTACATATCTGTCCATGCAAGTCTAATTCTTAAAGATCATCACTTGCTTACCATGGTAGATTATGAACGTTCGGGATTGATAAATTATGAACGTTCGGGATTTGACCATGGAAGACTTGACCTATATATTGTTGGAAACCCTAACTCTCCACCCGGGGGCACCCTTTGGTGCCAAAATTGTAGAACCACAGCCTCCATCTATAGAGTAGAAAACTCATAACCAACAAACGAAAGGGGACCTTCGCTCTCCCTTTCAACTGCTGTGGGAAGGTTGCCTGGGGACTCCACCATTTCCACCACCATCTTCCTTGGACCAAATGGCTCACCACTATAAAAAATAACTTGTAATCTTCTACTAAGACATGGTGTTTGATTCAATGAATAATTCGCCTATGATTTGTTTCATTGTGTTCATGTCTGAGTAGTTTTCTTTTGTCCTATTATACCGGTGTTGTAGGATGCTTAGTATGCATTGTATGAATTGTTATTGTGTTGTACTAGGGTGTTAATATAGAGGTGCACACTATATTGAATCACACTTTAGGGTAAGCAATGTGTTATGGTAAGCTTAGTATGGTAGGCCGGAGCGACAAAAGCCGTTCCCTGAGTTTGTGAATTACAACATATGCGATTCGAAAGGAACCCTAGAGGAAGTTAGGGCCATAGTTAATGTTTTACCTGAATAAATCTTAGTGTTTGTGGATACTTGCTAAGAGAACAATTATAAGTACATGTGAGTCCATTATTTTGCAGCATGTAAGTACATGCCTCTACCGCATAACAATTGTAACAAGTTCGTGTACCGGGTATGTTATGTTACCGATTGCCTAGGGAAAATTCCACCACTGCCCTGCCACTTAATTAATGAATTCCATTTTTCCCCGCAAAAAAAAACTTTCTAACTTATTTTTTTACAAACTACTTCCTCTGTAAAGGAATATAGGAGGAGTGATCTAAACACTCTTATATTTCTTTAGGGGAAGTAATATATAATAGTACCTAACTTGTAACTTTATCTTTTCTAAGTACATTAGTTATATCTTGCATTTTATCTTAGTTGTAGATAGTTTAAGCATAGTAAACATGGTCAAGAAAGGAGTTGGACTGTTGTACGTACATGTTCTTTTTGTTGTGCCTGCCCACTGATCTCGGTGGGTCCCACGGCGCAGGAACCCCCCACGTGATCATCCTCCCGTGGCTCCCTCGGAGAGCATCCCCCACCCCACCAGATCAGCTCGCCGTCCGGCATCCCCTTCCTCCTCCCCCTCCTCCTCCTCCGGTGGACCGCGCTGCCGTGGGCGCGGAGCGAAGGCCTCCGCTCGATCCGTCCCGCGGGTGAGGAACCCCCGTCTTTCTTTTCTTGGAGCTGATTTTAAGCTGGTTCTTGCTCGCCGCCGCTCAACGATCTCTGCTGGTTTCCTTGCAGAGCACCGATCGCGCTTTGATTCCCGGCCGTTTTGTTGGAGGCCAAGCGGAGGGGAGGGGGGCGAAGCGAGCAAGGAAGTAGCCTGAAGGTGGGGTGAGATGGGGAAGCAGAGGAACCAAGGTCTGCTGCCTCCGCCTGCGCCTTTCTCTTCCAGATTTCTTCTTTTCAGATGGCCTCTTTGCGATTTGCGAACTCTTTCCTCGTAGCGTTCGAGAGCTCACTGATCCCACCCAAGTCAGCTATTAGTACGTTGAACAGTAAAACAGAGATCTCCTGACATTGGTGGTGGTACTAGTTAACTGTAGGAGTATGATTTGTTTATGCTAAGCACACCTTTCAGCCAAAGTACTTGGCCGAGGGCACAGAAAAAATTGAGGTTTAGCGGCGAACGAACCTGCTGCTCTCCTAAATTGCAATCATCAACGTTTTCTGTGCCAACCAGGCACGTCTTCAACTTCGATTGACGAACTGCTGTGAACAAATCTTGCAGAAAATTCTAGATTTTTACAATCGGGGTTCTTCAAATTCGCACGCTAAAATACATGGGATGTTTGTGATTGGATGCATGGAAGTAATGTTAATGCATTTATCATTAACAGTAATTCCACCGTTTAATATTTTACCACGTGTATTAAGTGAAGAGAGTTCATCATGGCCGGTGCTTTAAGTCGGAGAGGCTCTCAATGCAAAGGCGAAAATAGCAGTAAGGAAAGATAGTTGTTTCGTTGATATGATATTAGTATCCCCATTCTTTAAAGAGGGATAAGTTGAAAATCCAGTAGTCAGCTTATAGTAGTGTTGAACTTACGGGTTGCTAAATTTGTGGAATATGTGTAACGGAATGAATTTCTTCAATGTCGTCTGCGCATGGTTTCACTTTTTATTGATAAACTAACATGGTCTGGTTTTGACTTACTGATTCAATATAATTTTGTGGTACACAGAAGAATAACACATCAAGACAAAGCAAATACATAACCATCAGCATACCTTTTTTCCATACTGCTTCTTCATGGTTTCTCTGGTCATCTACGTGTGCAGATTGATCCAGTGAAACTGAGGAAACTTGGGACAGCGTTTAAGAAGAATGGGCCTGTAACTGCTGGCACTTCTTCTACTGCAAGGTTTGCAATTTTCATACCCTTGCTACTTATTTTACTATCTTTATATGGATATTTACTTAGATGGTAATCTTGCAAAATAGTTTAAACAGCAATTTTCCAGTATGGTACCATAATCCTTAATAAAAATATTCAGCTAGTAGAATTGAGCTATCTGATTGAAGTACCTCTATTCAGTATTTCTTAATTCAACAATTTCATTCAGATTTATGATACTGCTTGGTCTAGCATTGTAGATTTATTTTTACATGATCAGTCTACCTTCAGCCAAACAATGTTGTATATATTCAGTAGTATAAATCATCGGTCTGTTCTGTGTCATCTTCAAAGAGTACTGAAGAGCTAGATTATTTCAGAGCTCAAATTTTATTCTTTTATGCACGGTTAAGATGAATTACGCGAAGCGATGTTACATTAAAGTGTAACTGCAGTGCCTTTCTTATCTTCCAGCACTGTACAGTGATGGTGCTGCTGCAATTGCACTAGTCAATGGGGTGAAAGCTACGAACCTTGGCCTTCAAGTTATTGCAAGGATAAAATTTGAGCTGAAGGTAGTCTGGTCTTGCCTTACACATGCCTTGTCATTATTCATTGCTGGTGAAACAAATGTTGTTTGAAAATTTTCGACCCATTATTCTTGTTAATGAAGACTTGTACAAACATTATCCTTTCCTATGTCTCAAAACTGTGAACCTAGATAATATCATCCAATGATCTTTTTCTGTAGGATGCAATGTTATTTTTTCTCTGTTCTTATTATTTTGCATTACAATGAGTTTTTTCCATTAACACTCATTACAACTTCAAGCGCTTGTACTATTTACAACAGCTCCAGTTCTTGCTATCCTAAAGGTTATATCAAATTCAGGTCTCAAGATTCACAAATATCCTCATTCTAGTCGATACGATCAAGAAGGCGACAGTTTGGTCACACTTGGATCCGGTAAAGCCATTTTTGTTCGATTTTTAGCAACGTCGCCGTTACTTTTTAACTCAACACATGGAGATGCTAATTGACCCGAGCTATGTGAAAAAATTCCATAATTGAGGAAGAACTCTAATTCTTACTACTACTCGAGCTTCTCGACCTCTTGTGAAATCTATTCATTTAGCAATATACAGAAGGAAATGATAGCTTCATTTTCAATCAAGATATACTAAATGGATATGTAGGAATCAAAGCAACCGCTAGAGCTCTGGATTCAGAGTTATTTGAATTTGCACATTAAAATATATATGACGGGTTATATGAAAATAATCTTACTGCATTTGTCTTCGATAGTACATTCATTGTTTTTTTACCACATATACTAAAAAAGAGAGTTCATGGCCGGTGCTCCAAGTTAAAGAGCCAGTCATGTTATAATAGCTACATAAATGTTCAAATATCTCGATTCTTAAAAAGGGTAGGTGACTTTGGTTATTTTTATTATCCTTGCTACTTGTTTCTTTTCCCTTAGGGGTGAAATGTCTGATGGATGGATATAGCTTCAGCTTCTTTTTATTCCTGCACCATTCTTCATTAATCATTGGTCACGCAATTTTACTATTTCAGGCCACAAAATGACTGTAATAGATTTCATAGATCTGAGCGATCATGATATTATTGACTTGAGCAGCAGCGATGACGAGACTGTTCAGGAGGATCATATTGCAACTCAGCACCGGGCGGCGTCGCTTGATAGGCAGACTGTGCATGTCATAGCTGGTGAAGGAATCCAAGATGTGCAGGCTGCGTTTGTTGCAACTAGTGAAGGAAGGCAAGATGTGCAGGCTGTGTTTGCTGCAGCTAGTGAAGGAAGACAAGAGGCTGCCGATTGCGGACATGCTTTGGAAGCCACCACATCGTCCTTGGTTACGGAAAAAGAACCTCTTGTTGCAGCTAGTGAAGGAAGCCAAGATGTGCAAGCTGTGCTTGTTGCAGCTCGTGAAGGAAGCCAAGATGTGCAGGCTGCGTTTGTTGCAGTTAGTGAAGGAAGTCAAGAAGCTGCTGACTCTGGAAATGGTTTGGAAGCTACAGCATCGTCTTTGGTTACTGAAAAAGCACCTCTTGATATGGCTGAATCGCACAACTGTACTCGCTCTCCCACATCAGCGCCGTTCCCCAGTATATTCCTCTATCCCTTTCTCAGTACAGTTGTGTGTTTATCTTGCAAACAGTCCATATCAAGCAAACATTGCAACAAATTATTATTATTTGAAGTTAACAGCACCCTTCCCAGAAAAAAAAAATTAACATTGACCTTCTGCAGGCCCGACTTCTACCTTTCTGAAGGCTCCGACCTTTGAAGGTGGCGATGCAAAGATGGTAAGAGGGAAGGTGAAGCGTCCCAGGAAGAACTACCACACCGGTACTCCTAGGACAAGTCCTAGGTTTGAACTGAAGCCTGAATGTCGGAACGGGCCTCTGGAAGAGCTGCCAGCCGAGGCACTGACCTCTGAAGGTGGCGACGCGGAGCTGGTGAGAGAGAAGATGCAACATCCTGGGAAGGATTACCATACCGTCACTCCTGGGACAAGTGCTAGCTTTGAACCGAAGCGTGAATGTCATAACGGGCCTGTGGAAGAGCTGCTAGCCGAGGCTCTGACCTCTGAAGGTGGCGATGCGGAGTTGGTGAGAGGGAATTACTGCACTGCATCAACATGTTGAATATTCAAATTCATACAAAGAGAAGAGTTGGGATATTTTTCTTTTTGACACAAGGCCTCCTTTCTTGCTCATGGATAACATTTCTTGACATGAGATTGAGCTCTACTCTTGACTTGAGAAGTTGAGATACGGAGTAGATTGCAACAGATGCAAATGAAATGCTTGCAAGTTGGAATGACATAACACCGGAAGAAGATGCATTTCACCACAGGATTAGCACCAAGCATAATATCCTCCGATTTAGGTAAGTACCCTACAATGATATTAAAGTTCACTACTAGGTAGGACTACCATCAAAGATGAACTGCATCCCCTAATTATAACATGACCCAAATACTTAGTTTAAGCTGGAACACCAAAATACTAAGCAACCACGAACTGCCTTGAGTGCATCGCAGGAGTGCTGGACCTAATCAAACCAATGCATCGGACCAAGGGGAGAGCTTGTCGATGCGGATGTGCAGAGGCACTTCCATGGACGCAGCCCCATCCCCGTCCCCTGCTGCTGCTGCTGGCACCAGGTACATTGGCGGCACCACCAGGAACGTGGGTTCGCCCGCGGCGACCACGGCGCCGGGCGACGAGCTGCTCCTCATGTGCATGTCCACCAGCACCATGTCCTCCTTGCCGCAGCTCGCCGCCACCAGGTTGACCCACATCTTGCACGCGAACCGGGGCCGCGTCGCCGCGCTCGCCCTGGCGCAGACCACGGACACGGCGGTCACGCCGGCGCCGAGCGCGCCCACGGTGAGGAGGAACACGCGGTTGTCGTCGTCGCCGAGGAGCACGAGCCGCGGCGTTGAGACCGGGAGCCGGAGCTGGCTGGCCTTGCCGTACTGCAGGGCGCGCACCGGCACCGAGTGGACGGTGTGGAGGTGGCCGGCGAGCGCCTGCGGCGCGCCGACGTAGCCGCAGCCGGGCTCCGTGCAGCGGCAGGGCGCGTGCGGGCACGCGGTCTGGTGGTCGGCGACCTCGTGGTAGGTGACGTACCTGGTGCAGCCGGGGTTGGGGCACTCGATCCGGGTGGAGGAGACGACGGCGTCGAGCGCGGGGCAGGGGTCGAAGAAGCCGCCCCCGTCGACGCACGCCTTGCACTGGCCGCAGGGCAGCTGGGCGACGCAGACGCCGCAGGCCAGGTGCCCGGCTTTGCACTGCAGCAGCAGGAGAGGAGCACAAACCGAATCTTGAGGAAGGAAAGAATCGAGCTTTCACCAGCGCCAATCGAGGAAAGAAAGAGCGGAACCTGGAAGACGGGGGGCTTGAAGGGGAGGGTGCAGAGGTGGCAGTGGAGCAGGCGCTTGTCGATCCTCACGGCGAGCTCCTCTCTCAGGCTGTACGGCGCCGCCGCCGCCGCCGCGACGATGGGGCTCCCTTCCCCTCCTCCGGCGACGAGCTCTTGCTTCACGCGGGCGTCGGGCATGTCCAGGCGCGGCTTCTTGGCGCTCCCCTCGTCGGCCTGGTCCGGCGAAGCCCTGCTCCTCCCCTCGGCGGCGGCGCCCTGCATCCTGGCTGGCCGGACTTTGGGGAAAGAAAACCTTTCTAGCAGGAGATGGGGGAGAGAGAGAGAGAGAGAGGAGAAGTGGAGAGGTCCAAGAAGAAAAGTTCCACACTGTTCCAACTAGACTATAATAAATGCTTTCCTTCCTCATTGACCCCCTGCATTAACGAAGTACCTTGCCGATGCTCTTCATGATAAACGAGCCAAAATGGTTTGATATATGCACATTACTGTCATAATGTGCCCTAACCAGCTGCATGTGTGTTACTTATATCATTGTTTTGCCTTAAAAAAATCTTATATTTTGATACGGAGATGGTATTTTTTATGCTTAGGCAATGCAAATGTCTGCAATACTCGATTATTCCTCTCCATCCTTTCCACATCTAGCAGTTGCCGTAATTAGTGTAATCGGTCAATTATGGTTAGGATAGTAATTGTGAGTACTTGTATATCTTTTATAAGCATCTATTGTGTTCTTAACCAGCTGCATCTATTACTAATGTTAAGATATCACTGGTAAGATTATTTTGTATATGCTGTGAGTACTTCCTTGTATGTACTCGATTGTGGGTCACCACTCCCCAAACTTATATATGGTATAGATATAAGTCGTGTTCTTAATCAAATTCATTATTGCTGGTTTATCCATATATTCATAGTGTCTTCTCTTTTAAGTACCTACAAGCGTGCGATAAAAGGTTGACGATTGCAGGTCCATGTTGTTCTAGAAACATTGAGGAACATAATTGTAAGTGCAAGTTTTGTTCTTTTTTGCACATGTGTCTGCTTTATTGATTAACAGTGGAGTGCTTTTGACTCCATCGCCAGATGACAACACCAACAAACAAGTGAGAGCCCATAAAAAGAAAATACTGGAGAGTAGAAAATACATCCAACATTACAATAGGGGCTTAGATTCACCTAATATCCTAGAAATAACATACTGGAGAATAGGTGGCGGGAAAGCTTATTTGAACCTAAGGAGAGACAAGTATAGAAGGACCTCCATATCAGAACATGAACCGCCGACATAACCCAAATCAGAATATGTGTGAAAAGATCTAGGCAGGATAAAACATAGGCAATGATTATTTAATGGGGAAATGAAAGTTAAACCAGGAGGAGCAGGAGTTCGCAAAGGATGACACCTATTCCTGGCTTGACATCCAATTGACATAGGCATACTACCGTTTATTGGATAACCTACTACTACTAGAAATCGATGGTGAAAGAACACCTAGCCTCTAATGATGGTTTTGGTGTTAATGGCATTATGATCAGATGACTAACTACGTTTCAAGTGTAATTCCAGTATACACATCGTATGGAATGGAGTATAAAAGTTAGTCAGCGACACATCTCCAACATATCTATAGTTTTTGTATGTTTCATGCCTATTATCCTGGAAGTTTGCAATATTTTAAATCCTTTTGAGGGACAAGCCTATTAATTCAGTGATGGGCGCCAATTTTTTCCTCCTATTTTTGTGATCTCAGGAAATCACCATAGCAAAAGTCACCAGAAAAATAAAAAAAGAAGAAGGTGTTTTTGTGCCGGAAGAAGACCAGGGCACCTGGGCCCTTTGCATGGAGGGGCCCATAGGGCATAGGCGTTCATAGGACAGAGGAGCCTTGGTGGGGCGCCTAGGGCCTATGGTGCTTCCCACCAAGGTGGCTCTGGTGCCCATTGGCTATATATACCCTGAAAGCCCTTCCTTAGTTTATCGTGCATTTTTTCACGGCCGCTACCTCACGATCTGAGGCGATCTTCATTTTCAACCCTGATCTAGTACTCTGTCGGAGGGGCAAAATTCGTCTTGATCTTCAGCGACATCGATTCTCGCACTCGAAGATGAGTGGTGAGTAGTCTAACCCCTGAATTATGGGTTCATGGCAGTAACCAAGATGTAATCTCTCCACTTTGGTGTTCAATACAATAGCCATATGAGCTGCCCTACATTATTATGGTTAATCTAAAGTATTATTTAGCTATGATTTTGTTCATGTGATGAGTTATTTATTTATGTTCAAATATTTTTGATGATTTTATGGTTGATACATATATGTGTATTTCTCTCCGCTTGCTTGTTTACTCTTGTCCAGTTTAGATCGGTAGCTAGTAGTGGAAAGAGTTGTGCATTAGCTGGGCTCAACCTTGCAGGTAAACTAGCGCAGTGACAGGAACTGAAAAGACATGTAGTGTGTTGTTGCTATTAAGAATAATATTTATACGGTGACTAGAATGAGTCCTATACACTACTAGGAAACTTAGTATATGTGGGGTCACATTAATGGCTGATGTTGTGCAAGTGCATAGAGTTTATTTGTAGCTTTTGTGAACTAAGAGTATCGGTCCTACACATTAACAGTCGTGTGGAGAGCCGGTCATGAGGAGGGCCGCTTAACCGACTGTGAGTGCTCGGCCGTCTGTGAGGAGGACGCTTGCCTGGGCTTCCAGCTACCCGGCATTTCGCCTAGCGGGTGCGGAGTGTCGTTTAGCTGGTTG
>NC_041384.1:16027259-16036777 GCF_002162155.2 Triticum dicoccoides | reverse complement strand
TGAGGGTTGGCCACACATTAATAGACGTGGGGTCAAAAAAAATACCACATACACAGTCTACAATCCGGCGAAGCATAAAGGAACCTCAAACATCAATGGAACTTAACGTAAGAACCAACGCACACGTAGCCTCTGTAAGCATGATAAACACACATCCTAACAAAAAGTTACACATACGAAATTTCTCAGATTAAAAAGTCACCCTTGTTTAGGGAAACCCATCATACAGTGCAGATCATGTACCTGCAGCCAATTTGTTAATGAACACAAGTTGCAAGCCACATTTGACATATCCTAAAAGTTTATATAAGCTTACCTAATAATATACTATAAACCACTATTAGTACTTTTGTTAGATTGTATGCTTTACAAATCTCTATCATGATATTTAGTGATATTAATATATACAAGCACACACACTGACACACACATGGAAATATATTTTATACACTATATAGTTAATACAATTTTAAAAAATTAATTAAAAGATATTTTTTATATTAGTTAGGAGAAGCAAAATTTTAGTGATAGATTTAAAGTGCATATAAAACACATAACACTATAGGTATTATTTAGCGAAATTTTCATGCTGTTGACTATGCTAACTAACTACTCCCTTCCTTTTTATTTACTCCGTATATTAGGTTGTCTAAAGTCAAACTTTATATACTTTCGACAAGTTTGTAATAAAAAATATTAACATATACACCTTCAAATCAATACCATTGGATTCATCATCGCATATATTTGCACATCATATAAATTTGTTAATGTAAATATTCATATTATTTTCTATAAACTTGGTCAGTGTTTATAAAGTTTGACTTCAATAAAGCTAATATGAAGAGTAAACAAAAGGCGGAGGGAGTAATATAAAAGTAAACTATTTAAATCTATAGTATTATAGAACTAGTTTAAACAAGTTGAAAAGTTTATTATAAATATATGAAATTTACTACGCCCAGTTGGGTCCAAAAATTGTTTGGTCCTACTGCCGTATCAAATGGAAGAGATTCAATCAATTTCCCGTGCCTCATGCACACATGATCCGTCGCATAACACTATAGTCAAAGTTGCGTGCTTACTGACGAAGTATGCCCTAGAGGCAATAATAAAGTTGTTATTTATATTTCCTTATATCATGATAAATGTTTATTATTCATGCTAAAATTGTATTAACCGGAAACTTAGTACATGTGTGAATACATAGACAAACAGAATGTCACTAGTATGCCTCTACTTGACTAGCTCGTTAATCAAAGATGATTAAGTTTCCTAACCATAGACATGAGTTGTCATTTGGTAAACGGGATCACATCATTAGAGAATGATGTGATTGACTTGACCCATCCGTTAGCTTAGCACTATGATCGTTTAGTATATTGCTATTACTTTCTTCATGACTTGTACATGTTCCTATGACTATGAGATTATGCAACTCCCGAATACCGGAGGAACACTTAGTGTGCTATCAAATGTCACAACGTAACTGGGTGACTATAAAGATGCTCTACAGGTGTCTCCAATGGTGTTTGTTGAGTTGGCATAGATCGAGATTAGGATTTGTCACTCCGTGTATCGGAGAGGTATCTCTGGGCCCTCTCGATAATGCACATCACTATACGCCTTGCAAGCAATGTGACTAATGATTTAGTTGCGGGATGTTGCATTACGAAACGAGTAAAGAGACTTGCCGGTAACGAGATTGAACTAGGTATTGAGATACCGACGACCGAATCTCGGGCAAGTAACATACCGATGACAAAGGGAACAATGTATGTTGTTATGCGGTTTGACCGATAAAGATCTTCGTAGAATATGTAGGAACCAATATGAGCATCCAGGTTCTGCTATTGTTTATTGACCGAAGATGAGTCTCGGTCATGTCTACATAGTTCTCGAACCCGTAGGGTCCGCACGCTTAACGTTCGATGACGATCAGTATTATGAGTTTATGTGTTTTGATGTACCAAAGGTAGTTCGGAGTCCCGGATGTGATCACGGACATGACGAGGAGTCTTGAAATGGTCGAGACATAAATATTGATATATTGGACGATTATATTTGGACACCGGATGAGTTTCGGGGTCACCGGATAAATATCGAAGTGCCGAGGGTTACCGGAAAGCCCGGGGGGGACTAATGGGCCAACATGGGCCATGAGAGAGAGAGAGGAGATGACCCTAGGGCTGGCCGCCCCCCCCCCTTGAGGAGTCCGAATTGGACTAGGAGGGGGCGGCGCCCCCTCCCTTTCCTTCTGCCTCTCTCCCGCTCCTTCCTCCCCCCTCTCTTCCCTTGTTGGAAACCTACTAGGAATAGGATTCCTATTCCTAGTAGGAATCCTACTTGGGGGCGCGCTCCATGAGGGTCGGCCGGCCTCCCCCTTGCTCCTTTATATACGGGGGCAGGGGGCACCCTAGAACACACAAGTTGACAGTTGTCTTAGCCGTGTGTGGTGCCCCTCTCCACAGATTTCCACCTCGGTCATATCGTTGTAGTGCTTAGGCGAAGCCCTGCGTCGGTAACTTCATCATCACCGTCATCACGCCGTTGTGCTGACGAAACTCTCCCTCGGCCTCAACTGGATCAAGAGTACGAGGGACGTCACTGAGCTAAACGTTTGCAGATCGCGGAGGTGCCGTGAGTTCGGTACTTGATCGGTTGGATCGCGAGGATGTTCGACTACATCAACCGTGTTACTTAACGCTTCCGCTTTCGGTCTACAAGGGTACGTGGACACACTCTCCCCTCTCGTTGCTATGCATCTCCTAGATAGATCTTGCGTGATCGTAGATTTTTTTTTGAAATACTGCGTTCGCCAACACTTACTGAGGCGATGGATCACAGTCCATAGGAGTAGAGTACAAAGTGGAGTGTAGAGGCGTCCGCGAGCCTTTCCCGAGCCAGCAAACAAATTAAAGCATAGGATAGTGCTAGTACATGCAGACTTCAAACATGACCTGCAAAGTATTTTCTACTCAACTCTCTTTTTGAAACTTGACCCCGCAAACAAAATAAATGCAATGCTATGAATTGCTCGCGCTTTGTCTCGTTGTCTGATACGTCTCCAACGTATCTATAATTTATTGTTCCATGCTATTATATTATCTGTTTTGGATGTTTTATATGCATTAATATGCTATTTTATATTATTTTTGGGACTAACCTATTAACCTAGAGCCCAGTGCCAGTTTCTGTTTTTCCTTATTTTTAGCTTTGCAGAAAAGGAATATCAAACGAATAAAACTTTCACGATGATTTTTCTTGGACCAAAAGACACCCAGGAGACTTGGAGTGCAAGTCGTAGGAACCACAAGGCGGCGACAGGGATGGAGGGTGCGCCCCCTACCTTGTGGGCCCCTCGTGACCCCCTGGCCTAGTTCCGCCTCCTATATTTTCACATATATTTCAGAAACACCAGAGGCATCCACGAAAACACTTTTCCACCACCGCAACCTTCTGTTCCTGTGAGATCCCATCTTGGGGCCTTTTTCGGCATCCTGCCGGAGGGGGATTCGATCACGGAGGGCATCTACATCAACTCCATTGCCCTTCCGATGAAGCGTGAGTAGTTTACCTCAGACCTACGGCTCCATAGCTAGTAGCTAGATGTCTTCTTCTCTCTCTTTGATTCTCAATACCATGTTCTCCTCGATGTTGGAGATCTATCCGATGTAATCTTCTTTTGCGATGTGTTTGTAGAGATCTGATCAAGTGTGGATTTTTGAATCTTCTCTGAATTCTTATATGCATGATTTAATATCTTTGTAATTCTCTTCGAACTATCGGTTTGGTTTGGCCAACTAGATTGGTTTTTCTTGCAATGGGAGAAGTGCTTAGCTTTGGGTTCAATCTTGCGGTGTCCTGACCCAGTGACAAAGTAGGGGTAGTGAGGCACATATTATATTGTTTCCATCGAGGATAAAAATATGGGGTTTTCATCATATTGCTTGAGTTTATTCCTCTACATCATGTCATCTTACTTAAAGTGTTACTCTGTTCTGTATGAACTTAATACTCTAGATGCAGGCATGAGTCAGTCGATGTGTGGAGTAATAGTAGTAGATGCAGGCAGGAGTCGGTCTACTTGACACAGACGTGATGCCTATATTACATAATCATTGTCTTGGATATCGTCATAACTTTACGTTTTTCTATCAATTGCTCGACAGTAATTTGTTCACCCACCATATTATTTGCCTTCAAGAGAGAAACCTCTAGTGAAACTTATGGCCCCCGGGTCTATTTTCCATCATATTAGTTTCCAATCTACTATTTTTCAATATTGTATTCTCAGATCTATAAACCAAAAAACTTAAAAATATTTTATCTTTCGTTTAGGTTTATTTATCTATCTCTATCAAATCTCACCTTTGCAAGTGACCGTGAAGGGATTGGCAACCCCTTTATCGTGTTGGGTGCAAGTGTTTGATTGTTTGTGCATGTATTGGTAATTTGCATGTTCTTCTCCTACTAGATTGATACCTTGGTTCTTAACTGAGGGAAATACTTATCTCTACTGTGTTGCATCACCCTTTCCTCTTCAAGGGAAAAACCAACGCAAACTCAAGAAGTAGCATTGCCATGTTAACAGGCCCTTCCCCCAAGCATGCTAGTGGGCCCTACCTCCTATCGGGCCCCACTAGTCAGTCAAACATGGCGTTGATCCCAGCCCGCTGATCGTGGATTAGTGGAACTGTATTCCTCAAAATACGTTTACCTTGATCAAAAACGCCTTCGATCACGGCTACGGGCAGGAATGCGCTTTCTATCTTGTGAAGACATATTTCAGCGGAGTGTGCTTTCTGTTTTTCAGTCGGCGGCCGAAACTATTAAGTTGTAGGCATTCGTCCGTTAAGAGCAGAAATGAACACCGTTTTATTTGATTTCTACCTAACGAATGAACGACCGTATCTCTGCAACCGTAACTCCGATTCAGGTGATTCAAAAGCCCGCATTCTCTATTCTTCAAGCACGTTCTGTTGGTACCATTTTCGTGATGTTGTCACATTTTGAAAATGACCATTTCCCCTTGCCATTAATCAGCCCCTTCGAGAGAGAAACGTTTCCGACGAATTTTTTCGCGAGTTCCTCGCACTTCTTCCCAATGATTCCTTCAACCCCAGGCAAGACACAATAGCCACTTGCATGATGGCATTGCAATAGCCATGGTTTCCACTTGAATGTTTGAATAATTGTTTGGTTATGTAATTATTCTGTAATGCTTTATATGCTTGTAAATCAATGCACATTCTTATGCCATGATCATCTGCATCTAGTTAGTTAAATGATTGTTTGCTAATGTTATGATTACTACGTTCAATTCTTGTAAATATTTTCGAAGTGATCATGATATGCTCATATGAACGGTTATGGTTTGTATTGAAATACTTGTGAGATTCATGATCATCACAATGCCATGCTCATTTGCATCCGCTAAACTATATGATTTACTGCTGTTGTTAATGTTAAGATTCACATGTTAACTATTTATGCTTTCCATCCATGTTTACATTGATATCATGCTCATATGTAGTGTCATGTTATTTTCTATGGCTCAGCTCATCACCATTCAAGTTAAACCTGACATTAAATGAACTTGAACAAATCTGTTGGCCGAGTCATGGTGCCACCGAATCGATCTCACTAGTGCAGCCACACTTGCCTAGATGGGGAGGCCCTAATTTGGTCTATTGTCATGCCTCTCGTCGGTGCCTCCAACAAGGGAAGATTATGTGTGCGCAGTACCTAATATCCTAGAAACAACATAGTGAAGAATAGGTAGCAGGAAAGCTTGTTTGAACCCAAGGGAGACAAGAATAGAAGGACCTACAGACCAGAACATGAACTGCCAGCATAATCCCGAAATCAGGATATTGGAGAACAAATCTAGGTCGGACAAAACATATGCAATGATTATTTAATGGGGAAATGAGAAGCCAAACCAGGAGGAGCAAGAGTTCGCAGAGAATGCCACATATTCCTGGCTTGGCATCATAACGACATAGGATTCTCCAAGCCAGCTTGATAGCCCCAAAATCCGCCATAAGGAATGCACAAAAGGACTACCTTTTTTGATAACCTACTACTACCAGAGAGCGACGGTGAAAAAACACCTACCCCCTAATGAGGGTTTTGGTGTTAATGGCATTATGATTAGACGGCTAACTATATTTCGAGTGTGCTTCAAGTGTACACATCATATGATATGGAGAATAAAAGTTAGTCGGTGATATGTCTCCAACATATCTATAATTTTTTGTATGTTTCCTGCCTATTATCCTCCTTTAAGTTTGCAATGTTTTAAAGCTTTTTGAGGGACAAACCAATTAATTCAATGCTGAGCGCCAATTACGGTTTTCTGCTATTTTTGGAATATCGGAAATCACCACAGAAAAAGCCTCAAAAAATCAGAAAAGAAGGTGTTTTTTTGTCGGAAGTAGACCAGGAACCTGGGCCCTCTGCATGGAGGAGCCCATAGGGCATAGGTGCCTTGGTGGGACTCCTAGGGCCTATGGTGCTCCCCGCCAAGGTGGCTTTGGTGCCCACTGGCTATATATACCCTGAAAGTCCTTCCTTGGTTTATCATGCATTTTTCACCACCACCACTTCGCGATCTGAGGTGATCTTCATTTTCAACCCTGATCTAGTACTTTGTCGGAAGGGGAATTCATCTCAATCTTCACCGACATCCATCCTCGCGCTCGAAGATGAATTGTGAGTAGTCTAACCCCTGGACTATGGGTTCATGGCAGTAACCAAGATGTAATCTCTGCATTTTGATGTCAACACAATAGCCATATGAGCTACCATACATGATTATGGTTAATCTAATGTATTCTTTAGCGATGATTTTGATCATGTGATGAATTATTTATTTATGTTCAGTTTTTTTGAATATTTTATGGTTGATATATAGATGTATATTTCTCTCCACTTTCTTGTTTATTCTTGTCCACCTTAGATCGGTAGCTAGTAGTGGAAGAGTTGTGCATTAGCTGGGTTCGACCTTGCAAGTAAGAATAAATGTAGTGTATTGTTTCCACTAAGAACAAATGTTCATGGGAGGACTAAAATGAATCCTATACATTGCTAGGAAACTCATTATAGGTGGGTCACATTAGTGGCTGATGTTCTGCAAGTGCTAACAGTTTAGTTGTAGCTTTTTTGAACTAAGAGTATCGATCCTACAGGGAGTACATGAACTGGTCTTTGCATGTTGTATAAGTTCACATAGATATGCCTTCAAGTTAACTATGGTCCAAATGAAAGAAAATGCGAAAATTGGAAATGCAAGTGATTGGTGACCGGAAATGGAAGTACAAGATTAAAGTAAAAGAGTGAGTGTCGGAGACGATTCTGGCAGATCCCTCATTAGGGTATTCTGAAGAGGTGGGTAGGTTCTCAAAGCTAATAGTCTATGTGCGTAGGTTCTCAAAGTTCGCTACTACCCAGAGGGACGCCCAGAGGACATGGTCTTTACAAGGAATGCCCCGTCAACTTGGCAGGCTATCAAGTATGGGCTCGAGCTCCTCAAGAAGGGGTTGCTGTGGCGTGTTGGTAATTGGGAGAGCATACGTATCTAGCATGGCAGGTGGTTGCCCCACTCCCCTTCTGGTCATCCGATCGCCGCACAAGGTACCCGCTGGCTCCGACGGGTGGTCCTGCTCCTCGATGACCGCGGTGCTTGACACATGGACCTTCTCCACAACCACCTCCATCGAACTGATGTTGACGTCATCAAAAACATACGGACGTCACATGGGCTCTGGAGAAGAATGATATCTTCACCGTTTGGTTTGCGTACCACTTCGTGATTGACGAGCACGAGTGTCCATTTGCGAGCGCATCTAGCAGGGTACCGGATGGTCGTCGTGCCATCTGGAAGACCATATAGGGGTGCCCTTCCCCACAAAGGCGCTTGTTTCTTGGTGGCTTGTGACAAATTCCCTTGCTACCCACATATGTCCCTTGGACCATATGGTGGTGAACAAACTTTCCCATCATTTTGAAACCACTAACATATGTCCTATGTGTGGTCAGGAACATGAGAATGGATTCCATGCAATGTGTAGGTGCCCAAGTGCGATGGAGCTCTAGAGGGTGATGACAAATGACTGGAGGCTCTCGGATATCAAGTCTATTCGTCACAACGGACCGGAGTGGCTATTCGATGTGCTCGAGTCACTCCCGGACTCGTCCCGCTTGGTGCTCTTGATGACCATGTGGCGGTCGTGGCACGTTCCCAACGAGATCACTGAAGGAAATATGCTCTAGAGGCAATAATAAAGTAATTATTTATTTCCTTATATATCATGATAAAAGTTTATTATTCATGCTAGAATTGTATTAAACCGGAAACATGATACATGTGTGAATACATAGACAAACAGAGTGTCACTAGTATGCCTCTACTAGACTAGCTTGTTAATCAAAGATGGTTATGTTTCCTAACCATGGACAAAGAGTTGTCATTTGATTAACAGGATCACATCATTAGTTGAATGATCTGATTGACATGACCCATTCCATTAGCTTAGCACCCGATCATTTAGTATGTTGCTATTGCTTTCTTCATGACTTATACATGTTCCTATGACTATGAGATTATGCAACTCCCGTTTGCCAGAGGAACACTTTGTGTGCTACCAAACGTCACAACGTAACTGGGTGATTATAAAGGAGCTCTACAGGTGTCTCCAAAGGTACATGTTGGGTTGGCGTATTTCGAGATTAGGATTTGTCACTCCGATTATCGGAGAGGTATCTCTGGGCCCTCTCGGTAATGCACATCACTTAAGCCTTGCAAGCATTGCAACTAATGAGTTAGTTGCGGGATGATGTATTACAGAACGAGTAAAGAGACTTGCAGGTAACGAGATTGAACTAGGTATGGGATACCGACGATCGAATCTCGGGCAAGTAACATACCGATGACAAAGGGAACAACGTATGTTGTTATGCGGTCTGACCGATAAAAGATCTTCGTAGAATATGTAGGAACCAATATGAGCATCCAGGTTCCGCTATTGGTTATTGACCGGAGACGTGTCTCGGTCATGTCTACATTATTCTCGAACCCGTAGGGTCCGCACGCTTAAGGTTACGATGACAGTTATATTATGAGTTTATACATTTTGATGTACCGAAGGTTGTTCGGAGTCCCGGATGTGATCACGGACATGACGAGGAGTCTCGAAATGGTCGAGGCATAAATATTGATATATTGGAAGCCTATGTTTGGATATCGGAAGTGTTCCGGGTGAAATCGGTATTTTACCGGAGTATCGGGAGGTTACCGGAACCCCCCGGGAGCTATATGGGCCTAAGTGGGCCTTAGTGGAAAAGAGAAGGGGCAGCCCAAGATGGGCCGCGCGCCCCTCCCCTCCCTTGGTCCGAATAGGACAAGGAGAGGGGGCCGGCCCCCTCTCTCTTTTCCCCCCTCTGCGAATCCTATTCCAACTAGGATTGGGGGGGGGGATCCTACTCCCAGAGGGAGTAGGACTCCTCCTGGCGCG
>NC_041384.1:16019447-16027146 GCF_002162155.2 Triticum dicoccoides | reverse complement strand
CCCCCCCTTGAGCCTTTATATACGGAGGCAGGGGCACCCCAGAGAAACACAAGTTGATCCACGTGATCATATTCTTAGCCGTGTGCGGTGCCCCCTTCCACCATAGTCCTCGATAATATTGTAGCGGTGCTTAGGCGAAGCCCTGCTGCAGTAGTACATCAAGATCGTCACCACGCCGTCGTGCTGACGGAACTCTTCCCCGACACTTTGCTGGATCGGAGTCCGGGGATCGTCATCGAGCTGAACGTGTGCTAGAACTCGGAGGTGCCGTAGTTTCGGTGCTTGATCGGTCGGACCGTGGAGACGTACGACTACATCAACCAAACGCTTCCGTTGTCGATCTACAAGGGTACGTAGATCATACTCTCCCCTCTCGTTGCTATGCATCACCATGATCTTGCGTGAGCGTAGGAATTTTTTTTAAATTACTACGAAACCCAACAATCACCCCCAACTGAAGCCTCTCGACGGTTCCCGAGTAGCTACATAACATCACTTGTCTCCATTCAACAGCATAACAATGATGGCCAGAGTAAAGGGAAGAGGTCTTGGTGGATCCGGTGTTACGGCAACACAAGCGGCACACCGCAAGCTTGCCCATGTCGACACCCGAGCAAGGTTTGGAGCGGGCCAAACCTGGATGGCTCAAAACTAACGTCGATGGGGCTTACCTGGAGCAGGCGTGCAATGGGTCACCAACATGGTGCTCCATGACGGTTCCGGTGGCATCATCTTCACATCATGCCACCACTTATTCACGTGTGATAGTGATCTATATGTGTAACTAGAGGCTTGCAGTGAAGGAATTGCGTTACCATTGGATGGAGGTCACTTCCGTTCATCATTGAGATGGATAGTGTTAAAGTTGCTGTAGTAATCTCCGATCCCTCGGTTAATAGATCTCAACATGCTGCAATTATCCAGGACATTGCAACCTTGGCGTGAAGGGAGACAGAGAGATTGTGGTGGATGCTATTAGAAGAGAGAGTAATCATGTTAGCCATGAACTAGCTATGATTGGGAGAGGCGAGATTAAGATGGTTGTCTTGTTACATGCTGGTCCTGAGAGGGTTGCAAACTTATCTGAAGTGGATCGCCTTGGTCCAGGTTAATTAATATGAACCCCTCTCCGTCGCAAAGAAAAAAGGCTGCATCTATGTTCAAATCTATTTTCATCCCTAAACTAGTGGTCAAATCTTGTTTGGGTGAAAAAACTCCTAATCAAACAAATTTTATGGTAATGCTAAAAATCTCATCGAATTTTTAGGCATGAAAAAATAGAACATTTTTTTATGACAAATTTAGTTGGCGTGAGGATGACAAATTTAGTTTACGAGCACGACAATTTCCTAACATTTTTTTTCCGGAAATGGGGCCGACTTGCCATGCTTATCAACTAAGCACACCATCCTCGGCAAATCAAAATTGCATTATTGCCATGGTCGAAAATCTGACGCAAGATTTGTAAGGGAGTCCAAATTTTATTCTCGTCTTTGAAAATTGGATAGTTTTGGTTCCTTTCTCGACGGAAGGCGGGTTATTGGATGAAGCAACAATAGTTTTGCACATCCGGTAGTCCGATAAAACAAAAATAAATTGAGAAGGATAAAAAACAAAGTAATTGATCATCGAATTTGAAATTCAATGAAGTTTGGGGAAAATTAGAATCTGAATAGAAATATTTGGAAATCCCCAAAAGAAGTAAAAAAAAAGAAAAGAAAGGGGTGAAATTCACCGAAATTGGTACTAGTTGTTTTTGTGTAACAAGTTCACGAGCCTATTGAACAATGACCATGAAAAGGAAGAGCATTTGGCGGGCAAGGTTTCAAAATTTGAAAGGGAGAAGCGAAATATGTGTCTCTCTCCTTCACGTGGCTGACTACTCCCCACCCCACCCCACCCCACCCCACCCCACCCATGGCCATTTGAGGCAAAAGAGCTCTCCCTCCCCTCCCACCCTGGCCGGCGGCCGCATTCCCCTTCCCCTCCTCTGCTCCGGCAAACAGGACAAGATGGGTCGCGGCGGCAAGAAGCCCAGGGTGGAGTCGCCCGCCGCCGACGTCACTCTCGATGACGACGTTCAGGAGGTCAAGGAAGAAGACGAAACCGGAGCCATGGCGGTGGTGGCCGCCGGCAGCGCCGCCGCCCCGCGAGTGGAGATCCTCGTCGAGTTCGACAAGTCCCTGCTGGACTGCCCCCTCTGCTCCCTGCCCCTCAAGCCTCCCGTCTTCCTGGTACGCCACAAATGGATCCTCTTTGCTTTCCGTCCTTGCTTGATTGATGCGCCGATTGCTTGAAGAACAAATCAAGAAAATTTGCTTCTTGTGCAGTGCCCGGCGAAGCACGCGGCGTGCGGCCCCTGCGCCGCCAACCTGGCCAGCAAGTGTCCGGCGTGCGACGGCGCGTACGAGCGCGACGAGGGGGCGTACGGCTACCTCCTGGCGGTCAGGGTGCCCTGCCCCAACCAGGCGTACGGCTGCGGGAGCTCCGTGGTGTACTGCATGGCGGGCGACCACCGGCTGGTGTGCCCGCACGCGCCGTGCCGCTGCCCGGAGACCGGATGCGGCTTCCTCGGCGCGCCGCCCGCTCTCCGCGTCCACCTCGCCGAGCGCCACGCGTGGCCCGTGACAAACATCGCGTACGGCTCTGTGCTGGAGGTCCAGATGCAGCCCGCGGAGCAGGGGCAGCGGCTGCTGGCCGCGGAGGACGGGGAGCAGCTGTTCCTGCTCGTGGCGAGCGAGCGCGGCGTCAAGGTGGTGCGCGTCACCGTGGCCGCGGACGAGGACGGCCCATCGGCGTCATGGTACAGGTGCAAGGTGTGGGTGCACGCGCCCGTGGACACGGACACCGGCCACATGGACGTCCTCATGCTGGACGCCAAGGTGGAGAGCTGCGCGGTGCCCTCCGAGGAGGCGGCTTTCGGCGCCGGTGGCAGGTACCTGCCGGTGCCGCCTGACATGCCGTCTGACATCCGTCTCCGCATCGACAAGCAGGTCAAGGCGAGCAGGAGCCCCCGTTCCCGTGCCTGATTGGCTTGCCAGCTTCGGTTCTTTATCCCTTATCTATTAAGTACGTATATATATCTACCATGGTTAGACATTGGCGATTTGGTAGTGAACTCTGAACTGGTGGTAGTGATCGTCTGATCGAAGTTTGGACCTTGGCTGGGATTTGATTGGTTTTGTCCATGGCAATGTTTCCCAATGTATCGCGTAGGCTATATACGCAACTGATCATACTTGGCCTGTTCATGATCGCTTGCCTGTTCATTTTACTTGTTTGACTGCTGCACTTCTTGCAAGGATGAACAAATGTCACTTTGTAGAGTTTTTGATTGTTTGTTTGTGAAATCTGAATGTAGCAGCTAGCTTGGACCCTGTTTCCAATTAGTAGAGAAATGCAAGTTTAGCACATACTGCATATAGACAGAAGACAAAGTTGCCTGCCATTTTCTCTGAAATTTAGGAGGCATAATGTCAATGTATTAGGCTGCTGGTGTTCTTCCTAGGATTCTCAAATGGGACCTTGTAGGATGTTAACTGTCCGTGTGTCGAAGCTAGAAATCCAGCAGTTATGACTGAATTTCTAGTCTAGTGGGTAGTAGTGGAATGCCAGTCTAGTTGCTCTTACTATCTAGGATCTTAGTGGTTAGTGTCTCAATTTAACTGAATATGGTTTTCCATGACGTTGCCGAGCAGCAGCCGGCCTGTTTTCATTCTAGTGGGGAGGATGATGTTTTTCATGGCTCGCATTGCGCTCTGCTGGTATGAACTTCTGAAAGGATCGCGCGACGAGAGGCATTGCACGCCATTGCCTGTTTCTGCAAATCTTATGTTTCTTCAGGTCTTAATCCGTCATTCGTTCCTGCTGAATGTCATGCTAGTTTCCTTATTTTCTTCAGTGTGAGGCTGGACATGTTTTGTGTTCTCTGCGCCCAGCTTCAAGGTGATTGCTCGATCGTCACCTGCCTTATTTGCTTCCTATCCCTCTGTTTACTTCCTTTATCTCCGTGGATGTAGGCTGCTGTAACACACACTGCACATGGACACGCTCAAGCCTACCTGCCGTATTCTCTGAAACTTATATGTGATATGCTAGTGCATTAACATTTCCATGGCATAAATTGCAGTTATTTCTTGTTTGTTTCTCAAAGAAATAGATGTTACTTTTCTGGATGCTGCTGTTCTTGCTAGGATAACCAAAAGACACCTTTTATGATATTGATTGCTGGTGTCTTGAAAACTGGGGATGTGAAATGCTTGTTTGGCTGGCCTCTTACAATGCAGTAGATGATGTGTTTTTTGGCTCGCATTGAGCCCTGCTGCTATGAACTTTTGAAAGGACAGCACGACGGAAGCCATTGCAAGCTATTGCGTGTTTCCCGAATGCTGTGTTTCTTCAGTTCTTTTTCCATTCTTCGTTCGTGCTGAACGTCATGCTAATTTTCTTATTTTCTTCAGTGTGAGGCTGGGCATGTGTTGTGTTCCCTGTACCATATTCAAGGTGATCGCTCGATCGGCACCTGCTCCATTTGTTTGCTGTTCTTGTGTTTACTTTCTTTATGTGTGTCGATGGATGCCTGATAGGCTGTAGGCTGTTGTAACACTCACTGCACATGGACACGCTGAAACTTGCCTGCCGTCTTCTCTGAAACTTGTATGTGATATGCTAGTGAATTAACATTTCCATGGCATAAATTGCAGTTATTCCTTGTTTGCCTCTTAAAAAGGAATAGATGTTCCATTTTATCACCTTTTACGATCGTAAAAGGGGAGTACTTTTCTGGATGCTGCTATTCTTGGTAGGATGACCAAATGGCACCTTTTTATGATCTTGATTATTGGTGTAGTCATAACTGGGTAGTCTAACATTTCCTCTGAAATTTGCCTGCCATTCGATCAACATTTCCTCTGAAATTTGCCTGCCCTTCGATCAACATTTCGGTGGAATAAACTGTAATATTTCCATCTATACTTGCTGGGTTGCTGGTGCTTTTATTGCTAGGGTTACCAAATGGGATCTTGTGGGATGTTAGCTGTTGTCTCTAAACTGAAAATGTGGCAGTTGTGAGTTGTGACTGAATTTCCAATCTAGTGGGCGGGTAGTAGTGGAATGCTAGTTTAGCTGGTGTGTTGCTATGTACTCCCTCCGTTCGGAATTACTTGTCTCGGAAATGGATGTATCTAGAACTAAAATACATCTAGATACATCCATTTTCGCGACAAGTAATTCCGAACGGAGGGAGTAGGATTTTATTGTTGGTGTCTCAAAACTGATTATGTTGTTTTCATAACATAACGTGAGGAGCAGTTTGTTTAATAAAATGTGAGTTTAGATATCTCTTTTACTATGTAGATGATTGATATTCTTCTTGTTTCTACATGCATTGCACACTGTTTTTATGAACTGTATGTTGCAATTTCTTCTTCCTAAGAATGCATCGATGTAGATGCTTTCCTGATTTTTATTGGGAGTAAAATCAAGAATCTTTTCTCCCTGTTTTTATTGGGCGCAAAGGTGAAAGTTGCACGCTGCTTTTCTGCAATTTAAGAATGTCAATGGATCAACATGTTGGTGCCATAAATTGCATTTATTACACTTTGCTTTTGTAAGATTTTCTCTTGTCGTTATTTACTTGTCCGGCTCCTGCTGTTCTTGCTATGATAACAAAATGGTACCGTGTTGATCCTGATAGTTGGTGTCTGAAAACTGAATTCATAGCAGTTCTGACGCAGTTTCCAATCTGGTGATTTCTAAAGATGTGCCACTTTAGCTGCTCGCTACACTCATTTTGGATCGGAGGGAGTATTAGGATCTTCATTGTTTGTTTCACAACTGAATGTAATTTCCCATGCCATAACTGAGGAACATCTTGTTACTATGTAGAGGATTGATATCGTCCTTTCTGTTTGCATTGCTCACCGGCCGTTGTGCGTTTTGCTGGTTTATTGTCCATCTTTTTTGTTGCTGTTGATCGTTATGTTAAATTTTCTCACATTGCATGTTTTGTTTTCGCTATTGATGTCTGGTATGTATGTAGTGAGGCTGGAGTGAGTGCGAAGCTATGATGCTCGGGCCCTTAAAAAAATCGAAAACCATATATAGAATTTTCAAAAAAAATTGAAAAGAATTTTGTGGACACTTATGTGTTCACTATAGATCCATCAAGTTTGGTTTTAAAAATAATAAATTGTGAGCTGTATCAAAAAATATCCGGCCCAACAACAAAAAGGTGACCCATTTAAAAATACATATTAGTCTTTTATTTACGTGCCACGTGCGAAAGTAAAATGCTATGAAATTTTGTACATACATAGATACATGTGTATGTTTGTTTACAAAAAGTTCAATTATTTTTCATTGTAGAAAATGATTTTCTGGAAACGGCCCGAGCCCACGCCCGAGCACTACCAGCAATTTTTGGGCTCCCGGGCTCCTTAGAGCTGGGTATGTTAGGAAAATCGAGAAAACCATTTCAGAGAATAAAAAAATTAAGAATAGTTTTGCAAACGTACATACATGTCTTCTACGTATCTGTAAATTTTTATTAAATAATAAAATGATTGGCAAGGTATATAAAAAAGACAAAAATCCGGCCCAGATACAACAACAAAAAAGAAACCCAGTTTTTTATATGTGTATTTTTCCTTTTTCGTGTACACCATATATGAACTTATATTTTGATAAAATTTAAGGAAATCAAGCCCAAAGCCAACTTTGAGCGGGTGATGCCATATGCTCGTTTGACCGAGAAGGACGACCGCCTGAAAAGAATTACTCTCTTCATCCGAAAATACTTGTCATCAAAATATATAAAAAGAGATGTATCTAGAACTAAAATACGTCTAGATACATCTCCTTCTATCCATTTTGATAACGAGTATTTCTGGACAGAGGAAGTATAAATTAAACCATTAGCTGCAGGCCCTTGGTATGCCGAGGAGAAAGGTGTAAAACATTGGAAGTTCGACGAGCTACTTTGTCTACATTTGTTAATTTAATGGGCAAATCGATTTTGTCCATTTATTTATGACTGTTGCGATCGTGACGTTTAGTTCTTAGTTGGTCAGTCTTCGGCTTTTGTATACACATAATTATTTTTCCAGACTTTTTGTCATGTGGAAAAAAAAAATAAAATATAAAGAAATATCTGGAGCCTGTCTTCGAAATGCCTTTTTCGGCCAGGCTGGGCATTTTTTGTGTACCCTGTTGTGCCGGACTTAAGCAATTGATTGACGCCATGTAAGTGCCATGTTCAAACAAAATGTATGGCTGCAACGAGTTCATCAGCAACTAGCAGAAAAGAGAAACATGTGGGTACATGTGAAAATGCTTCTTGCTAACAACACAAAGGCAATGAACAATGCCATCGAACGCCGCTACGCCAAAACCAGCTAACCTACTAATGCTATGGGAGAAGGGCACCACCATGCATGTCTTGTGTCAGTGACTGCCACCAAAGGAAAACAGGGGAAACTCCGCAAAGGGCCCCTACCCTTTCACCTGGGCTCGACGGGTGCTGGTGCACAAAAGGTCGTAGACCAATTTCCATTACAACAAACCTCTGAAGATCTCATGGCATGAGACTGCAGGTTCACTCTGCTCACCGGTGAAGACCTGTCCATGGCCCATGGAAGATCAGTATCTTGCAACATAATTTTATTTGTCGAGTTTGATTAGCTCGTGTGAATTCCGCCCC
>NC_041384.1:15987085-16019204 GCF_002162155.2 Triticum dicoccoides | reverse complement strand
TGCCCACAAAAATCTGAAGAAGTTTCAGAAAAACAAGAATAACCATAGTACTGTACTATTCGAATTTCAGCCAATTTTGAACAAGGAGCAAACAGAAAACGAGATTTCAAATTTCTATCCAATTTTTTGGGATAAGTATATTTTTTGTCCTTAAACTCTTTCGAAAGTATAGAAATGGTATCTGAATTTAAAAAACCGGCAAAACTTAGTCCCTCAACTTCTGAAACCAGATTAGTTTAGTCCCTCATACCGCTTCGAGTGGTTTCCATCTGACGTGGACACGGTTTTGACCAAAAAGTTTGTCATTTTTTTGGAAACACAGTCCACGGCACCGAGTGTCCCCAATACTCACGAGGTCGGATGAGAACCCGGACAGCGTCGTCCATGACGGTCATGACGTCCAGGGCTTGGCGTTGGCAGACAAGATAGGATCAGCATGCATCTCCGGCGGGCCGAATCAATACGTACGTGAAGGTATACCTGCGTGTTTTGCCGGCGGGTTAGAACCAATCCAGCAGCTAGTCTGCACTTCGTGTTCCGTGAAAGCACTCGACTGCCAAGCACCTCAAGCTCGCACGCGGCTCACGCTCCTTCCTGGAGCACGTCGACCTCCTTCTTCTGTTCCTTGGCGCACTCCAACTGCTCGACGAAATGCTCAGATGAGTTAAAAGATGGAAAGGAACAAGATTGCCCCGTTGGCAACGCCGGGTCAAAACCACACCAACTCAGCACGAAAACTACTTTTGTTGAGTCCAGGGACTAATGTTTGCCGGTATTAGAGTCGAGGGACCATTTTTATAGTTTTCAGAGAGTTCAGGGATGAAAAATATACTTATCTCATTTTTTTTAAGTTTTGGGCTGCAATATGAACTGCCCAGAAAAATCTGAAAAAGTTACTGGAAAAAATCATAGTATTGTTCTGTTTCAGCCGATTTTGCGCATAGACCAAAGAGAGCAAGATTTCTAATTTCTATCTAGATTTGTCCAAATTTTGGGTGAAATCTTGAAGTCTTTGGAAAATTCTGAAAAAATACCGAAAAACGAGTATAATAGGATGACATTACTGTTCATTGTTCATTTTCCTAACTTGGTGCAATTATGATGGATATTCTTTGGGAGTTATTGAGGTGTCAACTCTACGAGTATCATTTGTTTGATCATCACATGCATCCACCAAGGTAGCCTTTACCTTCTTTCTCGCACGCAGTGCATCAACTCAAGGGTGTATTGCAACTGGGACAAAAAGGGGCCAGGTCCAAGTTACAAGCAAGGGGGTATTGCAACTCGGACAAAAAGGTTCGGTCCCTAACTGTGAGTCGAGGGTGGACTTGCAAATAGAAAATAAAATCAGGCCCCATTGCGAGTTGACAATGGACTTGCAACTAAGACAAACAAAGTTCGGGTCCCAGAGTCGAGAGCAGACTTGCAATTTGGAGGAAAAAACGTCGGGCCCGAGTTGCGAGTCGAGGACAGACTTGCAACTAGGACAAAAGAAAGACCGGGTCCCAGTTGCGAGTCAAGGGTGGACTTGCAACTAGGACAAAAAAATGTCAGACCCCAGTTGTGAGTCAAGGGCAGACTTGCAAATGGGACAAAAAAGAAGGTGTCGCAGTTGCGAGTCAAGGGTGAACTTACAACTAGAACAAAAAAAAGGGCCAAACCCCAGTTATAAGTTGTGGGCCAACAAAAGCGGAGTCGAACAGGCCTAGGCCAACAACAGGATACACAATAAACAAACACCAACAAGGGAGGCGGAAGGTAGAGCTTGCAGGAAAATGACGGAAAAATAAATCAAATGGTGAATTTTAAAAAGTAATTTTAAAATTTTAAAAATCATGAATTTAAAAGACTAAAAGGAGAAAAAAAACAAAAGTTTAAAAAGATGGGACCTCTATTGCATGTCAGTGTGTGGTTGGACTTGCACCTAGAACAAAAGTTAGGGACAAGTAGACAAAACATAACAAGGAGACACAGGAATACATCATCCAACATAAGGAGATCAAAAGTTTACGCGAATATTACAACAACAAGATGCAACGGTGACAGTGACTAGTTGCATGACAAGGGTGCACTTGCAACATAATCTAAAAATATGTTGGGCCAGGTTGCATCTTGGTTGTTTACTTGCAACTGCGTCAATAAAAATAAAAGAGACGAGCTCCAGTTTGCATGTCGGTGGTCGACTTGCAACTAGAATAAAAAGTAAAAAGGCGAACCCAGTTAGAAGTACACTTGCAGGAAAGACCAAAACGGTTTGGACCTAAATGCATGCCGGTGATCGACTTACAACTAGAACAACAATAATAAAAAGACACAAGGTCCTTACATATTAGAGTTAGACATGAGAACAAAAATAAAAACCTCTACTCCTTAGACAAAGAGCAATGGGGTAGAGAGAGCGAAGAAACAGCCGATAGAGATAGCGGTCAGCTCGTCTCTTCAACTTATACAGACAACACTTATCTTCAACTACAACAAAGAAAAATAAGATCACGAAAAAGGCCCAAAAAGAAAGACGTATGGTGTGATGGGCTGTAAAATGAACAACAGACGAGCGACACCGGACGCGCGGGACAAAATAACCCCGATCAAAAAATTGCACAAAATTTATAGAGACAGATCAAATTGATTGAAACTTAGATGAGACATCACACTCATCTATATGAATTTTAACAATTTCGATACATGATTTACAATTTCATGAACACGTTGCAGAGATGAATACAAATTAAACCAACGAAAAAAATGCATGAACAATCATACGGTATATACACGCAGAAAGGAGATGCATGCACACGTCATCTGATATATACACATATCATAGTACCGCAAGGGGGAGAAAAAAGAAATGAAAAAAAGACAAAAAAAAATACCTCACAAACTGCAACAGATCGAGACAATACAACAATAGACAAAAAGAAAAGAAAAAAAAACAGAAAGGAAAGGCAGCCCACGCTAGCACATATGGTCTAGCCCACGCCGGCACGCTGTAGGCGGGCTGCGCGAGCGCACGCTGCAAATCGGCAGATCGTACAATCAAACGCGAACAAATCGACAGACATCAGTGCACGAATTTTAAAGACAAAACAAATCCAACAATAAGGGATTTAGATGTGAAATAACAACTCCGTTCTTCTTATATCGATGTGACTTTTTTGCCTAGCCGTGATACATTCGGGATACCCTGGTTTTAAATATGCCGACACTACATGTCAGGCGCAAAATCAAGAGGGGCAACTAAAAGGCAAGCATTTTCACGCTCCAGTAGCTGACATAAGCCCTGTCATGCCACATCAGTGAGTACCCAGGATACTTTGCGCTGACCCACGCCGGAGGAAAACAAAATGTGTAACATGTGTTTTGCACTAACCTAGCCGCCGCCACACAAATCATTTTTTTAAAAGTCCAAAACATACCTTCAATTTATAGACGAAATCTAAATTGAACCTTGAACTCCTAGTCTTTGAAATAAGCACAACAAATTGTCTGATCCCGGTCTATTTTAAACCTTAAGAGCGTTTAGTTGGTACTCACTGATGTGGCATGACAAACCCTGGGATCATTGACTAGGTCATGTGTTCCTCCATTCGTTCTGATCGCTTCTTGTTTTGGTTTTTTCCTTTTACTTTTTTCTTCTATTTTTTTAATTTCTTCATCAGTTTTTCTTTTTCTTTTTCTCGTGGTTATAGTTTGGTTTTTGTGTTTCTTTCTCAGCCTTTTCAGGTTTTCTTGTTTTTATTCTGTTTCATTTTCAGAAAAATGGGTTTTCTCCTGTTATCTTTTTTTTGTTTCTTTCTCTGCTTTCTTTGAGGTTTTTTCAAAACACAATCCTACATTTTACATATAATCAAGTATAATTTTTAATACACGTTTAACAGTTTTCAAGTACATGGTTAAGATTTTTTTAAATATATGTTTTGATGTCAACTTTCCTTTTTATACACATTTTACAATTTTCATATACATCAGGAATACTTTTATCAAATAATTGTTTTTTGATGTCTACTATTTACATACACCTTCTACATTTTTCGTATACATCAGGAACATTGTTTTACGGAAATGATAAATCCCGATCGTTCGGATTTTAAGCATAACAACCCGAACGTTTTTCACGGCAACTTTAGTTCACACGAGATTGACAAAGATGGCAATTTTCTGACAAAAATTGAACTCGGACAAAGTTGCCATGTTTTAACAACTAAAGTTGTCACCTCGCGCCAACTAAAGTTGACATGGAAAACGTTTGGGATGACATGTTTTAAATCCGGACGTTCGGGATTTATCAGCGTCCTTATTTTATAAATGTTTAACATTTTTAAAAGACATAATTATCATTTTTTTGAAAATGTTCGTTTCTTCAAAAAATGTTCAGAATTCTAAAATTATGTTTGTGTTCTGAAAGAAATGATCAAAGCTATAAATATTTACTCTCATTCCAAAATTTGTTCAAAATCCAAAAAATATTCCCATTTTTTAAATGTTCCACTTTTCAAAAGTTGTTCAAGACTTTCAATATCATGCACATTTTTTGAAATTCGTAAAAAAAAGTCACGACTATTTTGCAGGCTGGCCGGCCATCAAAGGAGCGACTTGAGAGATGTAATCCCAGGACCGTCGCTTTCCCGGTGCACCAAACAACTCCAGGGTTTTATTTAGACAGAGATTGATAAGTTCAGGGTGCCAACGACATTTTCTGATGCTTCATTATAATTATTCACGAGGCATTTCTTTATCTTTTTTACACAAGCCACAAAAACGTCGTTTTTCACCGAAACTTTGTGCATGCACATAGAATGTCCGGATATACCCGTGGGATTTTTGTTCCGAATTTTCAACTTTTCAAAATGTGTATTCAGCGTACCTTTTCAGCTTTCCCCCTTATTGTTTTTGACGTGGTTTATCTGGTGATCTATGCACACAGTTTGATCTAGTTCGACGGATATAGCTTCAGCTCTTTATGTTCCTGCACTACTCTTCATTAATCATTGCTCACACATTTTTACTATTTCAGGCCACACAATGACCTTAATAGATTTCACAGAGCTGAGCGATGATAACATTATTGACTTGAGCAGCGATGAGGAGACTGTTCAAGAGGATCAGATTGCAACTCAACACCGGGCGATGTTGCTTGATAAGCAGGGTGTGTTTTTCCTTGCTGGTGAAGGAAGCCAAGGGGTACATGCCGTGTTTGTTGCAGCTGGTGAAGGAAGTCAAGATGACCATGCCGTGTTTGTTGCAGCCAATGAAGGAAGTCAAGATAGGCATGCTGTGTTTGTTGCAGCTAGTCAAGGAAGGCAAGTGGCTTCTGAGCCCGGACATGCTTTTGAAGCTACCGCATCGTCCATGATTATGGAGGAGGCACCTCTTGTTTGCAGCTAGTCAAGGAAGTCAAGATGTGTAGGTTGTGTCTGTTGCAGCTAGCGAAGGAAGGCAAGAGACTGCTGAGTCCGTACGTGCTTTGGAAGCTACCGCACCATCCTTGGTTACGGAAAAACCACCTGTTGATACAGTTGTGCTCGCTCTCCCACATGTTGGATCACCGAATTGTCTTGGCTCTCCAACATCAGGGCCATTCGCTAGTAAATTCCTCTCGTTCCCCTTTTGTCATTACAGTTGTGTACATATTTATCATGCAAACGATCCATTTCAATGCAAATATCGCAACAAATTCCTAGTCCTTGAAGTGAGCAGCGACCTTACCAGAAAAATGTTAATGGTCTTGCTGCAGGCTTGACTTCCACCCCTCCGAAGGCTCTGACGTCTGAAGGTGGCGACACAAAGCTGGTGAGAGCGAAGGTGAAACGTCCTAGGAAGAACCACCATACCGGCACTCCTAAAGCTGTGACTTCTGAAGGTGGCGACGCAAAGCCCGTGAGACTGAAGACGAAACATCCTAAGAAGAAGAACCATACAGAAAAACCACCTCTTGGTACGGCTGTCCTCGCCTCCCACATGCCGAGTCGTCGAATTGTCCTCACACATCAGCGCCATTCCCCAGTAAATTCCTCTCTATCCCTTTGTCATTACAGTTGTGTGCTTTATCATGCAAACAATCCATATCAAAGCATGCATTGCAAAAAATTCCTAGCATTTGGAGTTATCAGTGGCCTTCCCAGAAAAATCTTAACAGTGACCCGCTACAGGCCCGACTTCCACCAGTCCGAAGGCTCTATCCTCTGAAGGTGGCAGCACAAAGCTGGTGAGTGGGAAGGTAAAACATCGTAGGAAGAACTGCCGACCCTGCAAACTAACTCCTTAGACTGAATCTTTCTAACTACTATTGCTGTAGCTCCTCTCATAGATAACCACTGTTGTTGCATCTATTGTGGGATCTGAGCTTGCGTTGCCCCGTCAAATTCGTCTAGAATGTCAGTTGTGGGTGATTTTTGGACTGGTTTTGTCAAACACATCATTAGGTGGTATTTTTGGACCTGGAAATGGCGCGCAGCTGCTGTTATCTGGCAGCTTAGGAAACTACTTAGAATTTAGACTTTTTTGCCATCCTGGCTCCAAGATGAGATATAACCAAACCGACAATAGACTGAAATGTGTGAGAGTAACTGCATCTTCAATTTTATTTTAACTTTTTGTAAAAAGAAAGAGTGTTTGGCTTTGGTAAATGATGGCTGAAGCTACAGCTTAGCTCTGTCCACAGATGAATGTACAAGTGTGAGTATAACCTTCACACCTGCTAATGTTATGCATGACATAAGTGTTCTTTGCTGTGGTTCAGAATACAAGCTTTTGGAGCATGACATTTCTTCCTTGAAAGTTCCTTTTTATATTTTGCCAAGACTTGAAAGTTCTTTTAAAATTATCGATTGAATGCTAGCTATGAAGAGGAAATTGCAGACATGATATGCATCTGACAAAACTGGAAGAGAGCACGCAATAGTTTGTGAGGGTGCGGGGCTGTTTTCAAAAGAAATTGTTCTATTTAACTAACTCTAAATGGGTACAATAGAGAGATATCTGGAAATAAATAACAAATCATTTGCGCCATTAGAAAAGCTAAGAATGCAGGATTTTACTCCTACAAAATTTCGACTCTATATAATTCTTAGGTTGATATAAGAAAATCTCGGTTGACTTAGATATATAGCATGGATCCATATTTGTAACGGCACCTCCCCCTCCCTCAAACCTAACTCTAGCATTTGGGGCGGACGAAGACGAAAACCCTTGTCGATGCGAAGAAGGCGTTCTACAGAACGACGTTCCAGACATGTTGTGTGAATCATGTGCTTAGTAGTAGAGATCCTTGTGGGGAAATTGTCGCTAATATAACATTTTGTTGTCGATGATAATGCAGTTGATTTTAGTGGTCAGAAGCTTAGGAACTATGGTGATGTCATCCAAAATGGGTTTAAAGAGTGTATAGACATGAGTAGTCGCCACTTGTTTCAAAGAATGTGTGGATTTCAACCAAAATGCTAGAGTGCCTTTTTAAGAGCCAATTTGAAACTAGTGAGTGATCCTTGGCCAAGGTACATCACCAGGGCTCACCATCACCGGAGCCTGCAGCCGCAAACCACCGGGACGACGAGAGAGGCAGTAGGAGGGAGGGGAACAACCAGATCTGATGCCGCAAAAACCATCGGAGGATCACCGGCCGCCCAAACTGATCCCCGACAGCCCACCTAGAAAGGTTAGGAATGCATGATTTACTCCTAACAAAATTTTGACACTATTAAAATTCTTAGGCTGCTCCGTTTACTCCTAGTATAACCTTTGGGGCCTTACCTACTTTTTAAAGAAAAAAGTGTAACTCATAATTATCATAGACATAAGAAAATCCCAAATTTGACTTAGATATAGAAGATGGATCCATACTTGATGCAGTAGCAGACCACGAGAAAGCAGTGCAGTGCAGGAGGCGACGGAGTTGAGATCAGGCTAGTCGGTTCCTTGTCCTTGTCGACACAGGCGCAGTGGGGTAAAATTTTGTGTTTTGACCCTTTTCTGATATCTATTCAAGATTTGACCCTAGTTTAATTTTTTTGAGATCTGACCTTTTTGCTACCGCCAGGGTCCATGGCGGTAGGGTGTAACAGCCTACCGCCAGGGACCTTGGTGGTAGGAAACATCGCTACCGCCAAACAGAATGGCGGTAGCATGTACAACCCTACCGTCAAGGTGCTCGGAGGTAGGCACGAGCACGCACTGTGTTCAATACTTAGCAAAATTTTGCGGTAGACATGCAACCCTATTGCCAGGGACCTTGGCGGTAGGCAGTTATACCCTACCACCATGGACCCTGGCGGTAGCAAAAGGGTCAAATCTCAAAAAAGTTTCAAACTAGGGTCAGATCTTGAATAGGTATAGAAAAAGGGTCAAAACACAAAATTTAGCTACGCGGTGGGAAGGGATCAGCAGAAAGTATGCAGTATCCAATTTTCCTATGAACCAACCTGTGGTTGGATGGTTAGAGGGACTATGGTATCCTGTAAGTGCATCTAGTGCCCCTTAGTGATTTTGGTGTACTGAAGACTTATAGATTAAGGGACTGATGCGTTTCTGAGTGTACACAAGTCTATAAGTATATGAGGAGTTTGATATTTACAGAGAAAGTCGACCCCTAAAAATAAAGTTCTTCGACTGAAGACTTTCTGAAGACTATGAAAGTGAAGAAATTGGTGTAATCCTGAAGACTTGGTATTCATTCGAGGTTTTCGTAGTTTCATTTTCTCTTTCTTGAGTCATAGGAAACACCGTACTCTTAAAGGGGGTCGAGGAAATACTAAGGAAAAATTTCCATGTGATGCTCAACTCAAAATCCTACACCTACCAATCCCTTCGAGTGAAGCCATTGGAAATCTCATATAGTTCAATCAATTTCTTCAGTGATAGAGACGAGGTTCTTCTTGTCTCTGAGGAATTTGTTCTGACTGAGGAGTTAGGAATTCGCCAGTGCGGATTGCCTACACGGTGAGGAATATGATAGCCCTGAGGAATTTGATACTCAAAATTCCAATCGTTGCTGTGCTATGCGCCACATGTCCCAAAATATCTACCCACCTAACGGTCATATCATTGAAGGGAATTTATGTATTATCATGTCGGGCTGCTCCCTAGGCTATAAATAGCCGCCCCCTACAACTACTAGTTGGTTGGCTGCTCCGAGAGAAACCGACACTTGTCATTTTGAAAACATCTCATCCTCCGAGGATTTTGAGTGGAAATCATCAAGTGAGGAAAACCCAAACTCAAACACATACAAACCCCAAGTGATTGAGCATCACTGAAGAGATTGATCCTATGTGGATCCGACGCTTGTTACCTTTGAAGACTGTGCATCTACCAGACGGTTAGGCGTCATGGTCTAGAGCATCCAAGAGGAAATTGTGGATCGCCGAGTGACCGAGTCTATGAAGGTTTGGAAGTCACATGAAGACTTACCACGAGTAATTGGGCGAGGCCCGTGTGACCTTAACTCAAGGCTATGCAAGGTGAGGACTAAGTGTAATGAACTGCGTGTTCAAGACTGGGTGTCCGGGACTGTGTGTCCTCAGGTTTAAATACCTAGCCGCCCTAACCAGACGTACAACCATCATAGCAGTTGGAACTGGTCTACCAAATCATTGTCTTCACCAAGCTACCTGGTTCCATTTCCTCAACCCTTCCATTTCCTATTATCTATGTTGTGTGCTTATTCATATCTGTTTGAAGACTTTGACTGAAGACTTTCTCTATTTCCTCAGTTCAACTTCTTCAGTCTGTTTGTCTTATCATGTGTTATCCTATGTTTACGCTTTCTGTACTCTGTGCTTGTTTTTATTTCTTCATGAAGACCATGCTCATGCTCTGTTATGTTTACTTCTGAGTACTTATTCCGCTGCAAGTAGTTCTTCACTCAGGAATTTTCTCACCCTAAAATTCTTCAGTAAAGAATTCATAAAAATCGCCTACTCATCCCCTCTAGTCGATATAACACACTTTTAATTGGTATCAGAGCAAGGTACTCCCTTGTTCTGTGTGATTTTGGTTTAACCGCCTGGAGTTTTAGTTATGTCGACCGCAGGTATGATCAAGGTTTCTGCTGGGTGTCCTACCTTCGATGGGATGGACTACCCCTACTGGAAGAATAAGATGCGCATGCATCTTGAGGCAATTGATAACGATCTCTGGTACATTGTGAAGAATGGTGTTCCCTCTGTCACTCCCACCATCAACGCCGCTGATGTGAAGAGATTCAAGCAACTCGACTCTCAAGCGAAGAATATCATATGTGGCCATCTAAGCAAAGGGTAGTATGGCAGAGTGAGTGCTTTGGAGACAGCTAAGCTTATCTGGGACATGCTGTCCAAGGTCAATGAGGGAGTCTCAACACAGCGTGACTCTCGAGTTGACGTTCTTCGAAATCTCTTCAACCGCTTCAAAAGACTCGACAATGAAAATGTTCAGCAAACCTTCGATCGCCTCACTGACATCTCAAATGAGCTTCAAGCACTTGGTGCCGCTGATATCACCGACCATGAGGTGGTGAAGAAATTGCTGAGATCGCTTAATTCCTCATTTGATACCTTGGCATTGATGATACAAGAACATGGAGACTATAAGTCACTTGATCCCGCTAATATCTTCGAGAGACTAAACACTCATGAGTTCCAGCTTGCTGAGAAGAGAGATCTCTATGGACCGAGCTATGGTAGATCACGGGCTCTGAAGGCCAAGGCAGTGTCTGAATCTGAAGGTGAAGATTCTGACAGCAGCCTTGGTGACCCTGAAGAACTAAGCCAGGAGCTAGCTATGCTCATAAGGAAGTTCCAAAAGTTCTCAAGACATGGTCGCTTTGGTAAATCGTCAAGAGGTGGTGACTTGAGAATAAATTCCTCATCCCATGATTACAAGAAGAGACTCTGCCACAAATGCAAGAAGCCTGGACACTACATTCAAGATTGTCCTTAGTGGGAAAAGGGATCAAAGAAGAAGAAGTACAAGGATTACAGTTCCGATGATTCAAAGAAGAAGAAGAAATCTTCAAAGTCCTCATCATCAAAACCTTCAAGGTCCTCATCTCACAAGAAGAGCAGCTCCAAGAAGGCTTGGGCGTTCATTGGCAAGGAAATGGACTCTAAGGCTGAATCTGAGGAAAATGAGGAAGAGGAGGAATCTGAGGAGTCAGACTCTGGTGTGGCGAGCCTAGCCCTCGCTACCGCATTCGTCAGCAAGTCCATCTTCAACTCTGAAGAAAAGGACCTCCCCAACACTATTGATGACGGTGATGAGGACTACGCTCCCACCTATTGCTTCATGGCAAAAGGCTCAAAGGTGCTCAAATATCCCTCCTCTGAATCTAGTGAGGATGAATCTGATGAAAACCTCAAACCCAGCTATTCTAAACTTGCTAAGATTGCTGTGAAACTACAAAAGGCTCTTGAAAAGGTTCAAAACATGCTAGATAAAAGCGATGATATGTTGGGCGAGGAAATGAATCGCACTAAAATTTTGACTGAAAATCTTCAGAGACTTCAGTCCAAGTTTGACAATCTTCAAGGTCATCATAACACTCTCCTATCTGATCATGAGAATCTTTATTATGAATTTCTTCAAAGAAAGAAAGATCTTGAACAGTTAAGAGTAAGTTATGAAGATCTTCAGAAGGAGCGTGATTCATTGCTTGCTCAACAGATCAGCACTACTCAGGATGAATTTGTTCCTCCATGTTTGAAGTGCATTGAACGTGAAACTGCTAATTCTTCACCTGAATGCTCAAATACTTCCATTGCTGCAAATTCTTTAACTGCCTCTGCTATCATTAATTCTTCATCTGAGGACATTGCTAGTATCACTAATGATGCGGGGCTGAAGAAATTGTATATGACAGGCATGTACAAAATCCTCAAAGGGCATCAGGCTCTTTGCGACGTGCTTAAAAAGCAGATTCTCAACAGGAACCCTAGGAAAGAGGGTATTGCCTTTGAGAGGAAAATCAATGCTGATGGGACCTACTGGAAACCTGAGCAGTATCCCAAAACCTCATGGGTTGCTGACAAGGGACCTTCAGTGGATCCATCTACTTTATCCGGCTTTACATGTGAATCTTCATATTCTTCTGATGAGTCAATTGACTCCAACTATAAACTGTTCAAAAATCAGAATGGTGAAGTATTTGCTAGATATGTTGGCACTAACTGCAGGAACGGTCCTCCTGTGAAGAAAATCTGGGTTCCCAAAAGGTGCCTTGAAAATCTTCAGGTGAATGTCATCATGACACCACCTATGAAGAATAGGAACCCCGGATCAAATTATTTATATGGACCAAATTCTTCATATGGATCCAAGTCCTCATACGGACCAAACTCCTCACATGGATCAAATTCCTCAAAAGGATCAAAGTCCTCATATGAACATCATCGTGCTAACCCGTCCGTTTCGTAGGGAAAATATAAGGATTATGGATATGTGCATTATTCTTCAAATCATTATGTTCATAAGTCCTCGAAGAATTTCTCTGCTTACTCTTATGCTTACCCTAACCCCTCTTATGTGAAACGAAGTGGATTGGCATTTATGCCACCTTTCTCTTATGGAGCTCGCAGAATGATGAACTCTTTGCCACCCCTTGAGATGTGGGTGGTGAAGAAAAAGAACTGATCTCTTATGCAGGGTTAGGTCTCCAGACGAACTTAATCGTCCGAAGAATTTGCTGGAGATCTGAATGTGCTTGAAAGGACGCAAGCTAATCATGAAGAAATGAATTTTCATTTCTCATGTCCTCATACTTCTTTATCTGTTTTATTGCTTGATGAAATTGATCTAATAAAATTAATACCATATTCTTCACTGATGAAGTATATGAATTCGTAAGCTGCACCAATTCATCTGCAGGATGATCAACCCAAAGCCACTGAGTGGGTCCTCGATAGTGGATGTACAAATCACATGACTGGTGACAGGAGCTTATTGATGGACACTGCGTTATCTCCATCACATCTAAAGCATATCACCTATGCTGATAAAGGCAAAAGCAAGGTATTGGATCTAGGTAAGGTTGCAATCTCAAAGGATCGACACATGGACAAAGTCATGCTTGTCGAGTCCTTAGGGTTCAACCTCATGTATGTCTCAATGCTTTGTGATCTTGATATGGTTGTTGTCTTTGGCAAGTATCATTGTGTTGTGATCATGGAAGCTGACAATTCCAAAGTCTTCGAAGGTTTTAGGAAAGGAGATTTGTATATTGTTGATTTCTCTACAGGACCATAACCTGCTACATGTCTACTTGCAAAAGCTTCAGAAGGCTGGCTATGGCATCGACGACTTGGTCATGCTGGCATGAGGAATTTGCACACGCTCGCAAAGAAGAAGCATGTCATTGGCATTGAAAATGTCAAATTCCTCAAGGATCACTTATGCGGAGCCTGTGAAGCCGGAAAAATGACCAAGGCCAAGCATCCAGCGAAGACTATCATGACTACTACTCGACCATTTGAATTACTTCACATGGATCTCTTTGGCCCTATTCACTATGCCACATTTACTAATGCTACATCCTTATATGGCTTTGTCATTGTTGATGATTATTCTCGATATACATGGGTCCATATCATCACTCACAAAACTGAAGTGTAGGAAGTCTTCAAACGATTTTCATCGAGGGCTTCAACCAACTTTGGTGTGAAGATCAAGCACATCAGAAGTGATAATGGAACTGAGTTCAAGAACACTGGTCTTGATGACTATCTTGATGAACTTGGTATTACTCATGAGTTATCTGCTCCGTATACTCCTCAGCAAAATGGCGTCGTAGAGCGCAAGAACATGACTCTTGTTGAGATGGCCCGCACTATGCTTGATGAGTACAAGACGCCTCCTTGCTTTTGGCCTGAGGCAATTGATACCACGTGCCACATCATCAACATGATATATCTTCAAAAATTCTTCAAGAAGACTGCATATGAACTCCTCACTGACAAGAAACCCAATGTGAGTTATTTCAAGGTCTTCGGTGCTAAATGTTGGATTACAGATCCTCATCACAGTTCTAAATTTGCACCAAAAGCACATGAAGGTTTTATGCTCGGTTATGGTAAGGACTCGTACACCTACAGAGTCTTCAACACCTGTCATCACAAGGTTGTTGAAACTATAGATGTGCGGTTCGATGAAACTAATGGCTCGCAAAGAGAGAACCTACCTCCTGTGACAGATGAAATACCTCCTGAGGAATCTATCAAGTTCAAGGCTACTAAGGATGTCATTCCTACTAAAGAATCTGCTGAAGAAGTCATTCCAGAACATGAAGAACGTCATGCTGATGCACCTGAGGAAAATGATGCTGAAGAAAATGCTGATCAAATTCCTCAACGACAACCCGCTTATCCTCGCATTGAAAATGAAGTGCAAATTGAGAAAATCATCAGCGACATCAACATTCCAGGTCCTCTCACATGCTCAAGAGCTTCACATTTATCTAACTTTTGTGGGCACTTTGCTTTCGTCTCTATCACAGAGCCCACTAAGGTAGATGAAGAATTTCTGGAGTCTGAGTGGATTCAAGCTATGCAAGAGGAATTACATCAATTCGATCTCAAAAATGTCTGGGAACTGGTCAAACATCTAGATCCTCGCAAGCACAATATCATCGGCAGAAAGTGGATCTACCATAACAAGCAAGATGAAAATGGCCTTGTGGTGAGGAATAAGGCACGGCTTGTAGCTCAAGGCTACACACAGGTTGAAGGAATTGATTTCGATGAAATTTTTGCACCTGTTGGTAGACTTGAAGCTATTCGCATATTACTTGCTTATGCTAACCATCATGACATCATCTTATATCAAATGGATGTGAAAAGTGCATTCCTCAATGGTAAGCTTGAGGAAGAAGTATATGTTGCTCAACCCCCATGTTTTGAAGATCCAAAGCATCCTGACAAAGTCTTCATACTCAATAAGGTCCTCTATGGCCTCAAGCAGGCCCCACGGGCGTGTGATGAATTTACCTATATGATGAGTAAAGAATATCAAATGTCTATGATGGGAGAATTAAAATTCTTCTTAGGTCTTCAGATTCGTCAACAGCGCAATGGCATATTCATATCTCAGGAGAAATACCTGAAGGATGTACTGAGGAAATTCGGCATGCTATTGACTTCGATCAAAAGGTATACCGCTCCATGATTGGTTCTTTATTGTACTTATGTGCATCTAGGACAGATATTATGCTTAGTGTTTGCATGTGTGCCTGATTTCAAGCTACACCGAGGGAATCACACCATAAGGCTGTGAAGCATATTCTTCGATATCTAGCTCACACACCAATACTTGGATTATGGTACCCCAAGGGCTCGGCTTTTGATCTCATTGGATATTCAGACTCTGACTATGCTGGTGATCGTGTGGACCGCAAGTCAACTTCTGGCACATGCCATTTCCTTGGACGATCTTTGGTCTGTTGGTCCTCGAAGAAACAGAACTGCGTATCACTGTCTACTGCTGAAGCTGAGTACATTGCTGCTGGTTCTTGCTGTGCTCAATTACTATGGATGAAGCAAACACTCAAGGACTACGACGTCAACGTGAAGAATGTGCCACTCTACTGTGACAATGAGAGTGCCATCAAGATTACTCAAACCCAGTTCAGCACTCGAAGACAAAGCATATTCAGATTCATCATCATTTTTTTCATGATCATTTGTTGAAGAGCGACATCTCTATTGAGCATATGAAGACTGAAGAACAACTAGCCGATATCTTTACTAAGCCCTTGGATGAGAAGAGATTTAACAAGTTGCAGTGTGAGCTAAATATCCTAGAATCTTCGAATGTTCTTTGAAAAGGACACTTATCCTAGTACTTATGCAAAATTGATGACTTAGATGTGCAACACATGAAGAAACGTTTTTCTTGAATCAATGAAGAATAACACTCTAAGTGTGAAGAAATTAACGAAGAATTTGATTCTCAGAACCCTACGACAATTGTACGCGGTGTCTGAAATCATCATTCTTATAAGGTGAGTCACGCCACCACAAAATATTGAAAATCTTCAATTGAGTTTTTCCTCAGTTCTTTAAAATTTCTCAGTTGTTTCTCAACCTGCATTGTCTTCACCATTTCCGTTGTTTTTCTTCATTGGCTACAACATTCACTTATTGCTATTTATTCTAGTTGCTCTTTCTGCTAAGTGAATGTGATCGGACCCTTTTCTCCTCTATGCTTAACTCAACCCAGTCTATTCACAAATTCTTCATGTGCGTTCTATTTGAATCTCATTCAAAATCTTCACTGTGTCCTTGTCAGCTGAAGAAATTGCGAACGGAACTTTAAAACCTATATTATCTAAATTTTCGGCCTTGCCGCTCAAACCGTTCCACATTCTATGCGATGTTTATCTATTCACCCACGATCTCACACGATCGTCACCTCTCTATACGTGGGTGACACATGTCAAGCGAATGAGAAAGGTTAGGGGCACGTTCGTCCTATTTCCTCGGGCGAGCGGTTTTTCACTTCGGCTATAAATACCCCTCTCCCATCCTCACTTCACTTTTACTCTGCTCGACCTCACTCTCTCACTCGAGCTTCCCAACCCTAGTGCCGCCGCTACTTCCATCGTCGTCGGTGAAGAAGAGCTTCACTGCCTCGACCTCGTCACCGTCGTACTCATGCCGGACGCGGATTTCTTCACTCCGCCGCCGCCGTAGCTGTCTTCCTCAGCCAAGTTAGGGTGTGGAAGATCTGAACCGACGAGCTTCAAATCTACACTTTCCAGTTCATCGTGTTCTTCATCCAGGGTAATTAAAAGTTATTTTTACTACCCTTGTTGATTCAGATGTTTTTCTTCAAATCCTCAAAAGGTGTTTATTCTTCAAATTCTTACACACTAGACACCTCACATATCATCTGTTCTTGATCTGTTTCTCTAAGAAACATTTTTCTTCAAGATTCCTCAATTGTGTGGATTTTCAATCTGTACAACTCTGGAACCTAAGTCAAAGAACGCTTAGTGAAATTCTTCAAGACTCAAATGGTCAAATTCCTCAAACTTGTTCTTATTGCAAAACCTTCTGAGAACACATATGACCTCTCCAAATTCCTCGCAAGTATACTCTATTCACAGGTACACATGTCCACTGCTGAATCACTAGGTTCTCATCAACTTAACTCATTTGCAGCGTTCCTTGAAGAAAAGTTGCATACCTCTTCAGAGAACTCAATCGTTCAAAACCCTCAGCTGAAGAAAATGGCAGATGGTAAGAAACCACAGAAGGAAGGAAAGAGGCCTGAGGTCAACACCGCGTTTGAAATTCCTGAGGATATCTACAAGGATTACTCCTGATGAGGCCAAACATGGCAAGGAGGACAAAAATCAGCGCAAGGTACGCATACAAAGAATAGAAAGGAGATGGGCACGAGAATGAAGAGAGTGCAGATATGTTACTCCCAAGTACATGAAGAAATTCGCTCTTAATCCTCCATGCCCAAGACCTCCTTTGGCACCTGGCCAAGAAGCTGATCCCACCAGCCTCAAATGTGGTGAGGATTATCCTGATGAATGGGCCAAGCGACAGGCCAAGCTTGCCAGAGTTGCTAGAGAAGTAGTGAGGAAATTCAATGAAGACTCTGCTGCTGCTGCTGCTGCCACTGCTGAGGCATCTGCAAGTAAGCCCAAGAAGGCAATGTCAAAGAAGCCAGCTCATAAGCTAAGTGCTTCTACCCAAATGCCCTCATGACCAAGTTCCTCAGCAATGCCCTCACGACCAGTTTCTTTAAAGCCCTCACAGCCAATTCCTCAACCCACACCAGCTCCTCCAAAGTCCTCAGCTTCTCCGTCAAAGTCCTCCGCACCTGCGCATCTTGCCTCGTGCCAAAGGACAATAGGCATCTCTATTGCCTCAGACGCCTCTGCAAGTTCTTCAGCTCCACTGCATTCTTCAACTGGCCCCACTCTGCTGAAGACCAAGGCAACTGCTGGACGAGTTCTCGACCAAGTCCTCAAAAGAAGCAGGTCGCTTTTCAAGTGTCGTCCGATGAAGATGAAGCTAATGATGAAGAACTTGCCGAAATCATCAGGGACAGGCAAGTCGGGGCTGCTAGAGCCAAAGGCACAAGTGTGCCTCTGCTTTTGGATCCAAAGTTGATCCTGGATTACATTGATCTCTGGCACAAGGACCCCAACACTCCCATGCCTGATTTCAAGTCGACTCCTGGCCAAAGTCATATGTTGACTCCCTTCATTTAGGAAGAGAAAGGGAAATTTGAAAAGGCCAGGCAGATCAATAAAGCGCAGTACAAAAAGGAGCGCTTCCTGAAGAAAAACGTTGTCTCTATGACAACTGAAGAACTTGTCACTATTCACTCTAAGATCAAGAAACTCAGTGATGAATTTGACGCATACCACGCTGATTGGCTGGGAGCCAAGGTTCATTTTGTGAGACTTGCCGACAACTTCACCTCCACTGTTGCAGCACAAACGCAACAAGAGATTCCTCAGGCTACATCATCTGCTTAGCCTACTGAAGAAAATTCCAACACTGCTGATGACACTCAGGCTGCTGAAGAAAATGCTAATTCCAGGGTTGATGACTGCATTCCATCCGCTGAAGAAATTGCCAGGGCAACCACTAATGTTGTGCCTGAAGAAAATGAAGAAGTCAGGGCAACTGCATCAGTTGTGCCTGAAGATCTTGGACCAAATTCCTCTGCTCCTCCTGCGCCTACACCAACTCCTATCCTTCCATCTGCATCAGATGTGAAGAAGACCAAGGCTGCAGAGTGTGCAGCTGTGAAAAAAGGAAGACATCAACTGCATCAGATTCTTCAGCTCCGAAGAAAATGAAGCCACTTACAAGTTCCTATGACAATCCAATTGATGTTGTTCCTGTCTCATCTATGCCATCAAAGGACCTTGTTTCTTTTGATGAAGAATACGTGATCCCAAGCGGACCAGATGATGACATTCCTTCTGCTGCTTCGTTAGAGCAGTTGGATGAAGAAATTCAAGTGGATGAAATCCCTTCAACCCCAATTATCTCATCGCCCATGCCTCAATTCACTACTGAAGAGGCCGGCGTTAAAGAAATGAATGAAGAAGAAGATGTGGACATTGGATGCACAACTCCAGTGATGAACGATGAATTTTGGAAAAGTCAGCACCCCAATTCTCCTCTGTTCACACCCCTTCAACAAATTCCTCAGTCCCCTGTAACCACTGAAGTTCAAATGGGATCTGAAGAACCTCGTGCCACACTATTTGTCCATGAAGAGATTCCAGCCACTAGTGCTGAAGAAAATGTAAATGAAGAATTGAAGTCCCAGGCTGCCACTGAAGAAGAACCTGAAATTCCTCAGTCTGCGGAACCTGATTGAGATCCCTGAGGTTGTGATGCAATTGACTGACACTCCTCACCCCAAGCCAAAGGATCCCTTCTCGAAGAAGCAAAAATTCAAGGCTGATGACTTCTTTGGCGAGCATGTTTTCTTCATTGACTACAATCCTTATGACTCTGCTCGTCTAAGGAGGAAGCGTTTCTGGACTGCCAGCCAGGCCATCTTCTATTCTTCACTGCTTTTCAACAAGGACAAAATATTCTACCATGAGCATATTCCTCATGTGGACATGGAATCATTGCCTTGTTTCTCTCCTGTTCTCTGCGTGCTTCATGATGCAGGCCTCCTCAATTTTTTCTCTGACATTGTTGATTGGAATGAAGAGATCATTCTTCAGTTCTATGCGACACTGCACATCACAGGTGATCCCGAAGATATCAACACCTGGGTCTTCGACTGGATGACCGATAACACTCATTATAAGGCACCGGCCTCTGAATTACTTCACGCCCTCCCCATCAGTCCACCCAGTGAAGGAGCTCACTGCCTGTACCAAGAACATGAACCCACTGCTCATTACATGCAAGTTTTAATGAAGCCTCTGGGGCCCGGCCAAGCCCCAAGGACCAAATTCCTCGTGAAGGACTTACTCTATGTGCCCAGAACAGTCTATCGCATTTTGACGAGGACAATGAATCCTATCAAAGGCCACGACTCATCTGATGAGGAAATAGTTGACATCATGAAGAATCTGCTATTCAACATCATTCATAGCATTCCTGTCAATTACTATGATTTCTTCATGAGGACTCTGGCAAATGTTGCACTCTCTCCGTTTGAGGTGAAGCCTTATGCTCCTTGGATTATGAGATTACTCAGAACAAGGTCTTCACTCAACTATAAGGCTGGTTTTCAGAATCACCTCAGCTACATGCCCCCGATTGAAGTCCTCAAGCAGACTTATACCTCAACTGATGAAAAAGGGAAGGCACCTGTTGTCATTGATGAAGGCATTCGTCCATTGGATGGTCAGTTTCACAAAGCTGCATCTTATTCCACCAATGATGACTCTGCCACTCATGACTCTGCTGCAAATGCATCCAAGTCAAATCCTCAAGCCACAGCTCCCAGGGTGATGACTGACCATGAGCTACTTCTTAGTCTTCACCAGAAGGTGGATCGCAATAATAAATGTGTTAAGCGTCAGTTTGGTTCAATTCTTCACAACATGACTGCTAAACATAATGCAGTGAAGAAAAACCATTACTACCTCCATGAAGTTTTTGGTCGCACATGTGTTGTCTTATCACATCTGTATGGTGAAGAAAATCTGAAGTAAATGGGTCTTAAGGAGAACTTTTACTGGTCTGCACCTCCACCGAAGAAATTCAAGAAGGTCAAAGTTCCTACCTTGGTGGCCAGCTCCTATTCTTCATCCCGCGACACCGACGAGTATGAAGACTTAGACAACACTGCGGCTGGCCCTACAATGACAAACGGCCCCAACAACGCTGGCGCTCCTCCATCAATTTGATATTCTTCAGGGGCGTTAGTCCTTATTTTCGATCATTTTGGTCATTCGATGACAAAGGGGGAGAAATTTGAGTTAGTCTTCAAGCGGATCTACCTATATGGGCGTTTTTTTAAAGTTACAACTCTCGTTCTTTCAAAGACTTTGCTGGATCGAGTTGTAATCTTAAACTCTATGGTGGTCTGATACTTTTGCTGAGTTTTTCTGCATGCTTATTCCTCATTAATGTTAATGCACGCATACTGAATTACATCAGTCACCATATTTCATCATGCATTTCAAATTCCTTATATTATATGTTAAATGCGCTATGAATTACAAGATATAGGGGGACATCTCCATAATTCTACTCTTCAAAGTGTGCATTGCTTTAAAAGCAAATTCCCCAGTATGCACATCTTCAGGGAGAGTTCCTCTATATCTTACAATCAAATTCCTCAATATCAGTATTTACACTTCATATATTTATTCCCGTTGAAAACTTAACATATATTGTCATCAATCACCAAAAAGGGGGAGATTGTAAGTGCATCTAGTGCCCCTTAGTGATTTTGGTGTATTGAAGACTTATAGGTTAAGGGACTCACGCGTTTGTGAGTGTACACAGGTCTATAAGTATATGAGGAGTTTGATATTTATAGAGAAAGTCGACCCCAAAAAATGAAGTTCTTCGACTGAAGACTTTGTATTTCCGAAGACTTTGAAAGTGAAGAAATTGATGTAATCCTGAAGACTTGGTATTCATTTGAGGAACATGAAGCATGAAGACTTTTGTTTTTATAGTTTCATTTTCTTTTTCTCGAGTCATATGAAACACCGTACTGTTAAAGGGGGTCGAGGAAATACTAAGAAAAATTTTCCATGTGATGCTCAACTCAAAATCCTACACCTATCAATCCCTTCGAGTGAAGCCATTAGAAATCTCATACAGTTCAGTCAATTTCTTCAGTGGCAGAGACGAAGTTCTTCTGGTCTTTGAATAATTTGTTCTGACTGAGGAGTTAGGAATTCGCCAGTGCGGATTGGTTACACGGTGAGGAATATGATAGCCCTGAGGAATTTGATACTCAAAATTCCGACCGTTGCTGTGCTATGCGCCAGTTGTCCCAAAATATCTACCCACCTAACGGTCATATCATTGAAGGGCATTTATGTCTTATCATGTCGGACTGCTCCCTAGGCTATAAATAGCCGCCCCCTACAACCACTAGCTGGTTGGCTGCTCCGAGAGAAACTGACACTTGTCATTTGAGAGCATCCCATCCTCCGAGGACTTTGAGTGGAAATCATCAAGTGAGGAAAACCCAAACTCAAACACCTACAAACCCCAAGTGATTGAGCATCACTGAAGAGATTGATCCTGCGTGGATCCGACGCTTGTTACCTTTGAAGACTGTGCATCTTCCGGACGGTTAGGCGTCATGGTCTAGACCATCCAAGAGGAAATTGTGGATAGCCGAGTGACTGAGTCTGTGAAGGTTTGGAAGTCATCTGAAGACTTACCACGAGTAATTGGACGAGGTCTGTGTGACCTTAGCTCAAGGGGAATACGGTGAGGACTAAGTGTCCTGAGCTGCGTGTTCAAGACTGGGTGTCCGGGACTGTGTGTCCTCAGGTTTAAATACCTAGCCGCCCTAACCAGACGTAGAACTGTCACATCAGTTGGAACTGGTCTATCAAATCATTGTCTTCACCAAACTACCTGGTTCCATTTCCTCAACCCTTTCATTTCCTCTTATCTGTGTTGTGTGCTTGTTCATATCTGTTTGAAAACTTTGACTGAAGACTTTCTCTATTTCCTCAGTTCAATTTTTTCAGTCTGTTTGTCTTATCCTGTGTTTACGCTTTCTGTACTTTGTGCTTGTTTTCATTTCTTCATGAAGACCATGCTCATGCTCTATTAGGTTTACTTCTGAGTACTTATTCCGCTGCAAGTAGTTCTTCACTCAGGAATTTCCTCACCCTGAAATTCTTCAGTGAAGAATTCATAAAAACTGCCTATTCACCCCCTCTAGTCGATATAACGCACTTTCATATCCCCAGCCCACCAGGGTTGAAATCCTGGTGCTCGCATTTATTCCTGAATTTATTTCAGGATTTCTAGCGATGCGCATTTAGTGGGAGGAGACGTTCCCATCGACGACGAGGCACCTACGGTGACTTCGTAAATCTCAAGATGATATATCGACTTAGTCTTTAGAAGGTGCTCATAGGGGTAGGGTGTGTGTATGTGCATTCATAGGGGTAAGTGTATGCGTGTGTATATGAGCGCTTGTATCTGTACTGATGTTAAAAAAAGTATCCAACTTTCCTTTTGGATCTCGACCCGTGACTGTGGGTTGTGATTCATTTCTTTTCCTTGTCGTGTCTGTGAGACTCTGTCCGGCGGTACACGGGAGTTGTATGGTTCTTCGTGTGCCTCGTGGACAAGAATTTCCATGCCAAAGGTTATTCCGTCAAGAATATGTACCACAATTCTGTCAAAAAGAAAAAAGAATATGCACCACAAGTTTATACCGGAAACCATATTTCCTCCCTCATTTTTCTTAGTATAATCGAGCCGGGGAGCCTTCCATGTTGATCTAAAAACAAAACAATATTTCTGGAGATGCTGGAGGAGCCACCCATCGCCGCGTGGAACTCGCGCATGGTGGGCCAGCGGTGGAGCTGGTCGTCCATGGCATCAGAGATGGCCGACGTGGTGGGTGTCAGGTCATGGTCGCCCCACGCCGCTGAGCAGGAGCCACGGGAGGAGGTGGTGCAAGCGCCTCCAATCTGGAAGGGACACGTGTGTTCCTTCGTTGCCGCTTCTTCATAATTTGGACGTGGATGACTTCCTCCTCTTCTGGCAACTCGCAAATTTTATCCCGCATTCATCCACGAACTGGGAGAGACCAGTCCGCGAACACGGATGTGGGAGGACGACATCCAACGCAGCCACATATATTTTGACAACAATTCAAACTAACCGGGCAAAATTCATTCAAACACGACTGGATTTCACGCGCGCCCTCGTCTGAGAGCAGAATCTGGTGATCCGTGCCATGGCCGGACTACCACCAAAGGAGGAGAAGGAGGACAACAACCGAAAGAACAACTTCGACGATGAGTAGATCCGTATCGATCCCAACAGTGTCTTCGACCGGTACTTTTTCGAGAAGGACGATGGTGGCGCCGGGAAGGGCAAGGGCAACCGGGGATGATTTTCTCCAGCATAGCCAAACATGCCAAATCTTGGTACTCCAATGACATATTGTAATGCAGTAGCCGGATGATGTGTAATGCATCGTTTACGTAGTTGCATGGGTTTATATGGATTTGAGATATGCTAATTGAGGTGTTTGATTGTGAGAAAAGAAATTTGAGGCTTGGTCAACCGGTGTTCGGACCCGAGCGCGTCCGCGGCCATTTCAGGGGACGGATTTGAGTCCGATGCTTTGACTCGACCCGTGGTTGGTTCTCTCGTTGCGATGACAGCACCACGGTTTGTCAAAACCTATCTGGCCTCCACCGGCGGTACTAGGGACTCCATTATTTTTTTATCTTTTTAGGACTCTCAAAAGAATTGGCCTTAGTTAGACTGACATCTAGGATGAAAAATCCTTGTCACGGCCTCGCAGGGACAAGCCTCCACAGAAGCATAGTGACTTAGTCATAGGTGTTTTTAGCTCATTTCATGTCTGTCTTTCTGTCAATGTCAATCACGCCATGTTCTTGGTTTCCTGTTTCCGCTTGTAATTAAATGCTCTAGCCTCGATGAAGAGATGAACAATCCACGTTGAAACAGCCAAGGGATATGCTAACCACGTTTCCCCTTGAGGTTGAGCCTCAAGCCACAGTCCACAGGCTTCTGATAGGTACCAGCACTAGCTCAATCAGTTCCTTGTCGTCGTTGTCGATGTCGGCTGAGCTGACCTCCGAGCGGGCAAAGTGGAGAATACTCCTCTTCCCGAACCGGGGGCTGGCGCTGGTGCAGGCCGAGCCAGTGGGCGGGCATGAACACGGCAAGGTATGGTGGTGCTGTACTGTGTTGTGCAAGAGTAGCCACCCACGTGAAGGAGGCGAACGTTTGGTCTATGGGGACATGTGTCCCGGTTATCCAATGCGTCAATAGGTGCATCGCGATTGGCAGATAAAGTAGCGTCTGGGACCATACGGTTTGAAGGGAAAGTTGGAAAGTTGATTATTGACCTGATGAACAGTGTTGTACTAGGCGGTGGAACAGGTTGGTACAGGATCTGCCGGCAGGGACGACGCGCTTTCCATCGTCCATGGATAAATGCTGTACTGCAGGAACACTTCACCTTTTTGCAAGAACGAGGTCTTTGCCAGAGGCCTGTCGTCAACGTAGCTTGGTTAAGTGGGCGCGTAAGAATGTCTTTGCGTGTGGTACAAATGAACTAAACCGTCAAGTTTTGAAAAGATCAGCAGGAAAATGGGACTAATTAAATAAGTATGAAAGGTAGATTTATCCATGGGACTAATTAAATAAGTACAAAAATTAATTGGTAGTATAGCGGAGGGGAACGTTTGGTTCTGGGTACATATGTACCCTAAATGAAAAAATAAATTAGAAATTCAACAAAAAGTAAAAAATTTATGAAAATATTTTTGAAATAAACTTGACCTTTAATTGTACTAGTGAGAGAAGTTTCACAAAAAGAATTTTTCTCTTTGACTTCTTTCCAAAGAAGACAAATTTTCGATCAAAATAGCGTGAATAGTGACATTTAATAGCAAATAAATTTTCCCTTTTACGCTGTGAAGTCAAGGTTTTTTTTTCATGAAGTCAAGTCACTGGTAGAAAAAGGGCCTATAGTCCCGGCTCGTAAGGGCCTTTAGTCCCGGTTCCGGAACCGGGACTAAAGTGTCGGTACTAATACCTCCCCCTTTAGTCCCGGTTCAATCCAGAACCGGGACTAAAGGCCCTCCACATGGGCAGTGCGCAGAGCCCAGTCAGGAGACCCTTTGGTCCCGGTTGGTGGCACCAACCGGGACCAATAGGCATCCACGCGTCAGCATTTCTGTAGCTGGGGTTTTTGTTTTTTTTTAAAGGGGGGGTTGGGGGTTTTGGGGGGTTAATTTAGGTGTTTCATATATTGTGTTAGCTAGCTATAATTAATAGAGAGAAGTGTCCTCTCTTATGTCCGTGCTTGGTCGACGCTACGTACTATACATACGTATAGAGAGGACTAGACACGCTGGCTAGCTAGTAAGCAAACGAAGGAAGCAGAAGATCGTCATGAACATATATGCATACAGAGAGAAGTGATATCGACCACCTCTCCTTCTCCGAGAGATTGGTCGAACAACAAGTTCTCGTATATCTATCTGACACTACCGGCTACATATATACAATAATTATCTCTTACAAATATAATCATATGGACTCAGGGTCCACATAGAATTCTCCTTCTTCAGGGATCACGTGGTCAAGAAAGAATGCCGCCAATTCCTCTTGAATTGCTCGCATGCGAGCTGGTGCTAGGAGTTCATCCCGCTTCCGAAACATCTAATTTGAAGAAGGGGGTTAATATATATATATATATATATATATATATATATATATATATATATATATATATATAAATGAATGAAACTCAACACAAATGATGGTAATAAAATAAAATTGTGAATGTTGTTATTTACGTACTTCATATTGTTCGTTAGAGTACCCGCCCCGCTCACAAGTCGTGTGGCGGATGGACTCGCAGATGTAGTATCCACAGAAATCATTCCCTTGTTCCTGCAACAACCACTTTACAAGAAATAGAGGTCAATCAAACTGATAAGCAAGAATGCTAAATGGTATTGATGAAACTAGCGCTTGAATCACTAGGAGATGCGCGGAACATGCTACTATAGTACTTACTTTCGGGTGTCTAAATTCCAGCTCCTTCGGCAGTCCCGGAACTGTTTTGGTGAATTTTCTCCAAACCCTGCCGGACAAAGAAAACAATTACTTGATATCAGGAAATGAACAAAGTTGCTGATATGGTGGATAATGATCGATTTAACTTACTTCTGGAGTATTTGAGTCATGTCTGCATAGTCCTGGGGATCTTTTCGTTTAGAGTCTAAGACGGTTACTACTCCCTGCTCAAGCTTAATCTCTAGGAGAATATAGTGGAAACTGCACACACATGCATAACTCATAAATTACATTACTATAACCTTGACTAATATATAAGGGAAACCGAATACGCACAAGATAGTAACACTCACCTGAAGTTGTAAGGAAAGAGTATTATATCTTTGTTTTGATTTATTACGAACGATCGTAGCAAGTTGGCCTCGGTAGCTCCGGCATGAAGTTTAACCTCAGTTGCATCTATGAGATATGTGTTAATGAACCCAATATCACCGACTTGTCTTTTCTTCAATTCGGAGATCATCAATCTGCATAATATAGTGAGGATGATTATAAATACATGCAATGAAAGAGCTAAGCTATATAGAGAAACTTAATGACAGAAGTAATACTACTTACAGACAGTAGCAGGCGACCGTTGTTTTATCGAGGGCCAATTGATTGAAAAATTGATAGAACTCCTCAAATGGAACAGGCAACAGATCAATTCCAACGAGGTCATGCTCCTTTTTAACTTTCACATACAAAGTACTCCTCCCCCCAGAGTCTCTGCAGATTTTCAAGTACCAATCATGCAATCTTCGCATCATCATTGATAGAGATCTTTCATCTTTGACGAGAGGCTTCCCGTACTCGTATCTTTGTATCTGCACGTCCATGGGTTCATAATGTACTTCGTCCGGCAGGTAATCTGCAAGATTCCTATAATCGGGCACCATCCTCGGATCATTAGCGATGTTCTGGCTAGGCACCTTGAGCGGGGGGCACGATTGCTTCGCTTGTTCGCCGAGCTGGGCAATTTGTTTCCCAGCTCGTCGTTCTTTCAGCCTTTGATCACTGATAGTACTTCCCGACCGCTCCGCTTCGGCAAATTCCTTTCCAATAATGCGGTCATAGTTTCCTTTCGGCGGATCAGACTTCGGTGGTTTTGTCAGGGCAGCCAGAGTGCGCTTCACTTTCACCCGATCTACCTTCTCCTCCGGAGGTGGATGTTTCTTTGCTTTCACCCCTTCAAAGAAGTTCCTCACTTCTTCTCGCGCGATCTCGGCGTTCTCCTCCAGGGTCCTCTCATATGGTAACTTCTCTGGAGTCTTCAGAGAAGGACCGAATCTGTATGTCCTCCCGCCTCTGGTTGTACTGCTAGACGCCGACCGAGCAGACATAGCGGTTGTCTTCTTTACTTGCTTAAGAGGCGGAGGAGAAGGACTACGACGCGCCGGAGCAGCTGGAGCGGCGGCAGGTCTCTTCCGCCCTTGCTGACGAGGCGGAGAAGGAGGAGGCTGGCTGCTCGGGCGCGTCGGCGCAGGCAGAGAAGGAGGCGGAATGCCGCCACGCGCCGGAGAAGGAGCCGGCCGAGGGCCCTGATCGTCACTCGCCGGAGGAGGAGGCGGTGGAGGCGGAGTGCCCTGACTCGCCGGAGGAGGAGGAGGAGGCGGTGGCGTCCAGTTCGGAAGGTTGATGAGCTCCTTCCGCCATAGGCATGAAGTCTTCAGAGAAGACCCTAGCCGAGTCTCCCCTTCACCGGTAGGGTGGTCAAGCTGGAGGTCCTCAAATCCCTTCGTTATCTCATCCACCATCACCCTAGCATATCCTTCTGGAATCAGCCGGCAGTGAAAAGTTGCGCCGGGTTCAGTAGGATAAACAGAGCCAACAGCCGCCTTGACCTTCAAATTCATCCATTGCGTCATAAGGTGGAAATTTTGAGACTCCATTATAGCATCCATGGGATAGCTGGCAGGAGCCATCAAGGCATGCTCCGGCTGAAGCAGCTCGGTGGAAGCCACGCTGCTTCTGCGCTGAGATGGCGGGGTAGCTTTGGGGGAGGCTTCGGCAGTACGTTTGCTGTGATTTGCTTCTCGTTCCTCTATCGCGTCTACCCTTGCTTGCAGCGCCTGCATTTGGGTCTGCTGCACTTTTTTCCTCCTCTCATGGGATTTGTAACCGCCTGCGTCCGGAAACCCAACCTTCCACGGAATGGAGCCTGGCGTGCCTCGTGTCCGTCCAGGGTGCTCAGGATTCCCGAGGGCCATTGTGAGCTCGTCGTTCTCTCTGTCTGGAAAGAATGTCCCTTCCTACGCTGCTTCGATATACTGCTTAAGCTTACTGACTGGTATGTCCATTTGATTGTTCGTCCAAATGCACTTCCCTGTTACAGGGTCCAGGGTTCCGCCAGCCCCAAAGAACCAAGTCCGGCAACGGTCTGGCCAGTTAATTGTCTCTGGTTCGATCCCTTTATGAACTAGATCATTCTCAGTCTTGGACCACTTAGGCCGGGCTACGAGGTAGCCACCTGACCCCGTGCGATGGTGAAGCTTCTTCTTCGCAGCATTTTGCTTGTTTGTCACCGACATCTTCTGACTCTTTTCTGATGTCTTGTGGGCCACAAATGCGGGCCAGTGATCTCTGATCTTCTCATATCTGCCCTTGAATTCTGGTGTCTCATTATTTTCGACAAACTTATTCAGCTCTTTCTTCCACCTCCTGAATAGTTCTGCCATCCTCTTCAGAGCAAAAGACTTGATTAATTTCTCTTTAACTGGGTTCTCTGGATTATCCTCAGGCGGTAGGGTGAAATTTGACTTCAGCTCAGTCCAAAGATCATTTTTCTGCATATCATTGACATAAGAGACCTCAGGGTCTTCTGTAGCCGGCTTAAACCATTGCTGGATGCTTATCGGGATCTTGTCCCTAACCAGAACCCCGCACTGAGCAACAAATGCGCTCTTTGTCCGGAGGGGTTCAATAGGTTGGCCGTCGGGCGCGATTGCTATGATCTCAAACTTTTCATCCGAGCTCAACTTTTTCTTCGGGCCTCGTCTCTTTACCGAAGTTGTGCTCGATCCGGAGGGCTAGAAAAAAGAACAAAGACTTAATTAATATGTGTACATACCAAAACAATGAATGCATCAATCAGCTAGTCAGCATAGGCTTAACTAATATATATACCTGGCCGGACTCGGTTCGGTCACCGGAGCCGTCATCACGGTCTCCTTCTTGCACTGGCATTGGGTCACCGGAGCCGTCCTCATGTTCTTCTTCTTGCACCGGCATTAGGTCACCGTAGCTAGCTTGTTCACCCTCTCCTTCCAGACCATCGGTTTCATTGAGAAACAACGAGATGGCATCACTTCCTTCTGTGATTATGTCCCTCAACAACGCTTCTTTTGCTTCGTCTAGGGCGGTGTCCATAGTTTCTACAAATATTTACAACATGGCAATTATTATTCAAACATGACAGATGGATATATTAGTGCCAAACGCAGAACTAGCTACCTAATCATAGTAAGCTATCGGGAGGGGGTATATATCGATAACGACGACACTACATCTATGTCCCTCGACGACCCTCGTTCCCGATAAAAAAAAGAGGAAGAAGAAGAAAAAAAAGAGGAGAAGAAAGAATAGAGGAGAAGAACCCTCTTCTTCCTCTCATGTTCAAGAGGATCGCCGAGGGGTCGGGAGGTTGCCTAGTGTCAAAGGATTCAACAAAACCATGTCTTCATCATTAGGCGAAAGTAACATGTGCATGATGGTACGAAGCTCTTCAAAGTTGTTCTGGAACGGAGTCCCAGATAGGATAATTCGCTTTTTGGTACAAAGTTCAGCAAGAGCCTTCCGAATATCGCTATTTGGAAGGCCTTTGCTGAATTCATACCAAAAGGCGGATTATTCTATCCGGGACTCCATTCCAGAACAACTTTGCAGAACTTCGTACCAACATGCCCTGGTTACTTCCGGCTAATGATGAAGGCATGGATTTCTTCAATACTTTGACACTAGGAAACCTCTGTCGACCCCTCGGCGATCCTCGACCCCTGGAACCCTCGACGACCCTGGAACCCTCGACCCCTAGACGACCCTCTTCTTCCTCTCATGTTCGAGAGGATCGCCGAGGGGTCGGGATGTTGCCTAGTGTCAAAGGATTCAACAAAACCATGTCTTCATCTTTAGGCGAAAGTAACATGTGCATGATGGTACGAAGCTCTTCAAAGTTGTTCTGGAACGGAGTCCCAGATAGGATAATTCTTTTTTTGGTACAAAGTTCAGCAAGAGCCTTCCGAATATCGCTATTTGGAAGGCCTTTGCTGAATTCGTACCAAAAGGCGGATTATTCTATCCGGGACTCCATTCCAGAACAACTTTGCAGAACTTCGTACCAACATGCCCTGGTTACTTCCGGCTAATGATGAAGGCATGGATTTCTTCAATACTTTGACACTAGGAAACCTCGACCTCTAGACGACCCTGCTGGAACCCTCGACCCTCGAACCTATAGAACCCTCGAACCCTCGACCCTGAAACCCTCGACCCTTGACCCCTTAACGACTCTCGACCCTCTACCCTAGTTCCCGACCCTTGACCCCTCGAAGAGGAGAAATAAATAAGAAGAAGAAAAAAGAAGAAAAAGAAGAGGAGAAGGAAGAAAGGAATAGTTCTCTTCTTCTCCACTATTCCTTTCTTCCTTCTCCTCTTCTTTTTCTTCTTTTTTCTTCTTCTTATTTATTTCTCCTCTTCTTTTCCTCTCCTCTTCTTCTTTCTTTCCTCTTCTTATTTTCTTCTTTCCTATCCTTCTTTTTCTAAAATTGTAATTTTTGCATATATAAAACTTTTCTAAAATTGTAACTTTCTATATAAAACTTTCCTATCGGGAGGGGGAGAAGATCGAAGAAAAAAAGAAAAAAAAAGAGGAGAAGAAGAAAGGAATAGAGGAGAAGAAGAAAATTTCTATTTTTTCTTCTTCTCCTCTATTCCTTTCTTCTTCTCCTCTTCCTTTTCTTCCTCTCCTCGTCTTCTCCTTCTTCTTCTCCTCCTTTCTCTACTTATTTTCCTTTTCCTTATTTTACTTTTTCCTCTCCACTAACATAAAATGCAGTAACCTAAAATGCAACAAACATAAAATGCACTAAAGAGGCTCAACTAACCTAAAATCAGTGATAAAATGCACTAACCTAAAATCGATATCTACTAACAACTTAAAAAATTAATACATATATGAAAAAATGCATATATGAAAAAAACATCATCATATCATCAACAGAAAAAAAACATCATCATATCATCAACAGAAAAAAAACATCATCATATCATCATATCATCAACATCATCAACCTAAAGGGCCGGCGCCGGCGCGGGGCGGCGACGGGCTCGGGGCGGCGACGGGATCGAGGCGGCGACGGGGCGGGGCGACGGCGGCGGGCTCGGGGCGGCGACGGGGC
>NC_041384.1:15967046-15986186 GCF_002162155.2 Triticum dicoccoides | reverse complement strand
TGGTGCCACGAACCGTGACCAATGCCCCCTTTAGTCCCGGTTGGTGCCACCAACCGGGACCAATGGCCTTGTGCTGCCCCGCACTCAAAAGTTTAGTCCCACATCGCTAGCTGAAGGGCGCCGGCACTGGTTTATAAGCGCTGGTGTGCCTCCCCATTCGAGCTCCTCTCTAATGCAGGCTTTCGGGCCTACACTTGCTACTACCTGTGGGCCTATTGGGCCTTCTGTGGGCCTGAATCCTGGCCCATGTAGGGTTTCTAGTCGTATTCAGGCCATGGAGGCCCAGTAGGAGGCATTTTTTTTCTATTTATTTTTTATTTATACTTACAACTAAATACTTGTAGTTTTTTAGTGATTTATTTTTGATTTTAGGTCACAAAAATTATAAACTTTCTGTTAGTGCCATTAGTTTTAAATTTTGAATAGTTTAAATTTGAATTTTTAAAAATTTGTGTGAATCACTAGTTTATGAATAACTTTACTATAAAAATAGAATTTTTCTTCTTCTTCTTTGCTATTTATTTTTTATTTATACTTACAATTAAATACTTATAGTTTGAGTTTAGGTCACAAAAATTATATTCTTTTTGCTATTGAAGAATATTATAGTTTTGATTGATTGATTGTTTTTATTTTCATAAAAGTTTTGTAGTTCATTCTATTTGCTATTAATTCATTCTTTCAGCTAAATGACTCTGAAATTGGAAAGCATTTCAAAATGAACTCTAAAAAGGTTGAAAGTTGGCATGGTATCATCATTTCACCCACATAGCATGTTCCAAAAAGTAGAGAGGGTTACGACAAAAACTTGATGCACTTCGTGTACAAAATGGACAATCACTTTCGAAGTATCAAAGTTTCGAACCATAAGACATGAAAGCATTTCAAATGAACTCTGAAAAAGTTGAAAGTTGGGATGGTATCATAATTTCACCCACATAGCATGTGCATGTACAAAACGGACAATGGTAGCATGTTCGTCTGTTACAAATTTGGCATGGTATCATCATAATAGTTGCGGGAGAAAGTCTTCACTTTTTTTTTGCTTGTGTCATTTGCTTATTGCGCCGTAACCATGGATAATCTTCATTGTTTATCAGGATACTTGGGTCAGCCTTGACATTGAAGGGAGGAATTTCATGAAACTTTTCATAATCTTCAGACATGTCTGTCTTGCCGTCCACTCCCAGGATATCCCTTTTTCCTGAAAGAACTATGTGGCGCTTTGGCTCATCGTATGATGTATTCGCTTCCTTATCTTTTCTTTTTCTCGGTTTGGTAGACATGTCCTTCACATAGATAACCTGTGCCACATCATTCGCTAGGACGAACGGTTCGTCAGTGTACCCAAGATTTTTCAGATCCACTGTTGTCATTCCGTACTGTGGGTCTACCTGTACCCCGCCGCCTAACAGATTGACCTATTTGCACTTAAACAAAGGGACCTTAAAATCAGGTCCGTAGTCAAGTTCCCATATGTCCACTATGTAACCATAATATGTGTCCTTTCCGCTCTCGGTTGCTGCATCAAAGCGGACACCGCTGTTTTGGTTGGTGCTCTTTTGATCTTGGGCGATCGTGTAAAATGTATTCCCATTTATCTCGTATCCTTTGTAAGTCAATACAGTCAAAGATGGTCCCCTTGACAACAAGTACAACTCATCACAAACAGTGTTGTCACCTCTGAGACGTGTTTCCAACCAACTGCTAAAAGTCCTGATGTGTTCACATGTAATCCAGTCGTCGCACTGCTCCGGGTGTTTGGAGAGCAGAATGTTCTTATGTTCATCGACATACGGGGTCACCAAGGTAGAGTTCTGCAGAACTGTGTAGTGTGCTTGAGACCAAGGAATATCCTTCCCTGCATATTATTGAGTCTCTTCCAAGAGTGCCTTTTCCAGTCAGTCTCCCCTCATACCGCGATTTAGGGAGACCTATCTTGTTAAGGCCAGGAATGAAGTCAACACAAAACCCGATAACATCCTCTGTTTGATGGCCCATGGAGATGCTTCCTTCTGGCCTAGCGCGGTTACGGACATATTTCTTTAGGACTCCCATGAACCTCTCAAAGGGGAACATATTGTGTAGAAATATGGGCCCCAGGATGACAATCTCGTCGACTAGATGAACTAGGACGTGCGTCATGATATTGAAGAAGGATGGTGGGAACACCAGCTCGAAACTGACAAGACATTGCGCCACATCACTCCTTAGCCTTTCTTCTTCCACATGGGTGCGTGTCCCTCAGCATCATTCGGAACAGCTAGTCCACCGGGACCCTTTCCAAAGATTACGTAGTGTAAATCATTAACCATAGCAAGCACGTGATCACCGGTGCGCATGGCGGGCTTCTTCCGGTGATCTGCCTCGCCTTTGAAATGCTTGCCTTTCTTTCGACATTGATGGTTGGTCGGAAGAAATCGATGATGGCCCAGGTACACATTCTTCCTGCATTTGTCCAGGTATATACTTTCAGTGTCATCTAAACAGTGCGTGCATGCGTGGTATCCTTTGTTTGTCTGTCCTGAAAGGTTACTGAGAGCGGGCCAATCGTTGATGGTCACGAACAGCAACGCCTTAAGGTTAAATTCCTCCTGTCTGTGCTCATCCCACGTACGTACACCGTTTCCATTCCACAGCTGTAAAATTTCTTCAACTAATGGTCTTAGGTACACATCAATTTTGTTGCCGGGTTGCTTAGGGCCTTGGATGAGAACTGGCATCATAATGAACTTCCACTTCATGCACATCCAAGGAGGAAGGTTATACATACGTAGAGTCACGGGCCATGTGCTGTGATTGCTGCTCTGCTCCCCGAAAGGATTAATGCCATCCGTGCTTAAAGCAAACCATACATTCCTTGGGTCCTTTGCAAACTCATCCCAGTACTTTCTCTCGATTTTTCTCCACTGCGACCCGTCAGCGGGTGCTCTCAACTTCCCATCTTTCTTTCGGTTCTCACTGTGCCATCGCATCAACTTGGCATGCTCTTCGTTTCTGAACAGACGTTTCAACCGTGGTATTATAGGAGCATACCACATCACCTTCACAGGAACCCTCTTCCTGAGGGGCTCGCCGTCAACATCACCAGGGTCATCTCGTCTGATCTTATACCGCAACGCACCGCATACCGGGCATGCGTTCAGATCCTTGTATGCACCGCGGTAGAGGATGCAGTCATTAGGGCATGCATGTATCTTCTCCACCTCCAATCCTAGAGGGCATACGACCTTCTTTGCTGCGTATGTACTGTCGGGCAATTCGTTATCCTTTGGAAGCTTCTTCTTCAATATTTTCAGTAGCTTCTCAAATCATTTGTCAGCCACAGCATTCTCTGCCTTCCACTGCAGCAATTCCAGTACGTTACCGAGCTTTGTGTTGCCATCTTCGCAATTGGGGTATAACCCTTTTTTGTGATCCTCTAACATGCGATCGAACTTCAGCTTCTCCTTTTGACTAATGCATTGCGTCCTTGCATCGACAATGACCCGACGGAGATCATCATCATCGGGCACATCGTCTGGTTCCTCTTGATCTTCAGCAGCTTCACCCGTGGCAGCATCATTGGGCACATCGTCTGGTTCCTCTTGATCTTCACCAGCTCCCCCCGTTGCAGCATCACCGTATTCAGGGGGCACATAGTTGTCATCGTACTCTTCTTCTTCGCCGTCTTCCATCATAACCCCTATTTCTCCGTGCCTCGTCCAAACATTATAGTGTGGCATGAAACCCTTGTAAAGCAGGTGGGAGTGAAGGATTTTCCGGTTAGAGTAAGACCTCATATTCCCACATTTAGTGCATGGACAACACATAAAACCATTCTGCTTGTTTGCCTCAGCCGCATCGAGAAACTCATGCACGCCCTTAATGTACTCGCGGGTGTGTCTATCACCGTACATCCATTGCCGGTTCATCTACGTGCATTATATATAATTAAGTGTCCAAATTAATAGAAGTTCATCATCATATTAAAACCAAAGTGCATACATAGTTCTCATCTAACAACATATAGCTCTCCAGAGCATCTAATTAATTAAACCATACATTGAAACTATGTAAAACATTTCAATGCAAAAACAAATGCGATCATAATCGCAACCAAGGTAACAATTGATCCAACGACATAATGATACCAAGCCTCGGTATGAATGGCATATTTTCTAATCTTTCTAATCTTCAAGCGCATTGCATCCATCTTGATCTTGTGATCATCGACGACATCCGCAACATGCAACTCCAATATCATCTTCTCCTCCTCAATTTTTTTATTTTTTCCTTTAACAAATTGTTTTCTTCTTCAACTAAATTTAACCTCTCGACAATAGGGTCGGTTGGCATTTCCGATTCACATACATCCTAGATAAATAAAATCTATGTCACGTTGGTTGGCATAATTTTCATAAACAATAAATGAACCAATAGTTATAAAGATAATATACATACCAAATCCGAATCATAGACAGGACGAGGGCCGATGGGGGCGGATACCAAAACCATCGCACTATATAAGATGCAATAATAAATGTAAGAAAATGATACAAGTATCTATCTAAACATACAAGTAAGAATATTTTTTCTTTCAGAAAGAAGATAAGAACAAGAGGCTCACCACGGTGGTGTCGGTGATGAGATCGGCGCGGGTGATCGACAGCGGTGAAGACGGGGACGGGGCGTGACAGACCGCTAAATCTAGACAAATCTCGAGGAAAATGGAGCTTGGAGGTCGAGCTTCGAGAGGAGAAAGCTTAAGTAGTGTGGCTCGGGCATTCCATTGAACACCTCATATGCATAGGAGGTGAGCTAGAGCACCACAAAGCCCTCTCCCCCTCGGCCAGAAAAAACAGAGCACTGTGCTCTGCTCTTGCGCGAGGGGGTATATATAGGCACCTCATTGGTCCCGGTTGATGACATGAACCGGGACTAAAGGGAAGCCTTTGGTCCCGGTTCAAGCCACCAACCGGGACCAATGGTGGTGGGCCAGGAGCGAGGCCCATTGGTCCCGGTTCGTCCCACCAACCGGGACCAAAAGGTCCAGACGAACCGGGATCAATGGCCCACGTGGCCCGGCCGGCCCCCTGGGCTCACGAACCGGGACCAATGCCCACATTGGTCCCGGTTCTAGACTGAACCGGGACTAATGGGCTGAGCCGGCCTGGACCATAGCCCTGTTTTCTACTAGTGAGTTTAATCTAAAAATACTTTTGAACTATTTTGACTTTTTGTTTAATTATTTATAAAATAATCCCCATATAGGGGGTATATACATGCGGGAGCGAAAGGGGATTTCCCGTAGTATAGCTCACTATTCATTATTTTTTATTGAAAAAACATTAGACTGCTTTGATAAAGGTAGTCAGAAGGAGATTTCTTTCTGTTGATTATCTACAATGACTACAATAAAAATTGATATTATTTGGAAAAACAATTGCAGAAACTATTGACTTATTGTGGAATTACAGATTTTTGTAGTACAAGGGTGTAGGTGTCCCCATACACCATTGTAACGAGTACAAGAAATCTGCGTCCGTGGTTTTTTTGGTCGGTTTAAGAAACTAGGAAACTATGAGATTAATTATTTTTCCGTGATGACAAACTTTGTCCGATTGAAGTTGTCTTGCTCAATACCCGTCGTGTGTAGTGATAAAACATGTGATTTGGCTATAGGATCTCCTTTATTGTCTAATTTTTAATTACAAAATCTATTGCATGTGGTCTTTGTTACTATTTTATTTTCCGAAGTACAAGGGAAATATTTAGTTATTCCCAAAAAATGTACTAATAAGAACAAAGGAAAATGTAATTAATAAATGATGGAAAAAGTGTAGGTTGCTGGTTTAACGGGGGGAGAATATTGCAGTAACATTATATAATAAGTATTTCCCCCACGTGAACGACTACCGGACCGGCGAAGTAGTAGGCATCTACCTTTTTCCTTCTTTTTGAGACCTGATCATGTTGTGACTCTTTTTTCTACGGGTGAAAACTTGTATTACTCAATCACAAGATGCTTACAATCATTAAAAGCTAAAGACAAAGCAACTTCAGGGCCAGACCCTAACCAATGGTTCTGCCATCATCTCTAGTAAACTTAGCTAAACTATCACTAACATTATTCTAAGTACGATTAACATGAGTAATACAAGAATCACGAAGAGACAAGAGATGCCTAATTTCCTTCATGAGAGAAGCGTAGATTGATATATCCTATTCCCGGCCTACAGGCAACTACAAGCACTGTAGTGAGCCAAAGGCACACCGCCGTTATCGCCCTCCCTCACGGAGCCGGACAAACCTTATTATTGTAGACAGTTAGAAAGTCGCCGTGATAAGTTCCCAAAGAACCATAATAACAATCGCTGCCAATGTTTCTTATGCCATGTTCTCGGTTTCCGTTTATACTTTGATGCTTCGGCCGCCATGACTTGCATCCTTTTTAACAAAATGTATTGTTACCGGGAGACTTTGACTGTTTAACAAAATATAATATTTATAGCAAATACATAAATTTCAGGTGGAACATCCAGATAGAGCTTTTTTTCAACAATGGAATAGCTTTAGATTGTAAGAATAGCTTTAGATTGTGAGCCTCTCTCACGAGCAAAACATGATAAGCACCAAGACTTCATGGGTGTTAGAATCATCACAATGTAATCTAGAGCTCGCCCTCATCTTCTGACATATTCAAAAGCGCTTCAATTTGCTGACCAGAGCCACCCCGCGCCCCAGAGCTCCCCGCCTACCTTGTTTCTGACGGAGAATCGCCACCACGACTGCGCTCGAACCAACTCCGAACTTACGCACGCCATGGTAGCGCGGACGAGCGCAAGAGCACCCGTCGGTGCTCTCTCCCTCTGCCACCGCGCGTCTGTGTTGTGCGTGTGCATCTGTGTTGTGCGAGTGTATGCGTGCTGGTGGGTGTGATGTGCAAGTTTGTGCATGCTGCCGTGTGCGCGTCACCGGCGAGGAGGCGATCCTCGCCGTGCCGCACCTCCCCGACAGCTTGCACCTAGTACGTGCGGCGCCACAAGCTCCACGTTGACCTCCTTTTTCTGTTCCTTGGTGCATGCCAACTGCTTGACGAAATGCTCAGATGAGTTAAAAGATGGAAAGGAAGAAGATTGCCACGTTGGCAACGCCGGGTCAAAACCACGCCAACTCAGCACGAAAACAACTTTTGTTGAGTCAAGGGACTAATGTTTGCCGGTATTAGAGTTGAGGGCCATTTTTATACTTTCCAGAGAGTTCAGGGATGAAAAATATACTTATTCCATTTTATTTTTCAAATTTTGGGCTGAAATATGAACTGCCCAGAAAAATCTGAAAAAGTTACAGGAAAAAAATCATAGTATTGTTCTGTTTCAGCCGATTTTGCGCAAAGACCAAAGAGAGCGAGATTTCAAATTTCTATCAAGATTTGTCCAAATTTTGGGTGAAATCTTGAAGTGTTTGGAAAATTCTGAAAAAATACAGAAAAACGAGTATAATAGGATGACATTATTGTTCATTGTTCATTTTCCTAACTTGGTGCAATTATGATGGACATTCTTTGGTTGTTATTGGGGTGTCAATTCTAGGAGTATCATTTGTTTGATCATCACATACATCCACGAAGGTAGCCTTCACCTTCTTTGTACTCCTGGGCCTGCATCACATTCATACATTGCCAAATGTAAGTTAGTTCATATTTCTCAAATTAAATATCTTCCTTATTTAATTTACAAAGAAGAAGAAGAAAGGCTACCAATTTTTGGTGCCATTCAGTGGGCACTTCAGTTGCCTATGTCCCAACTCATCACACCTGTTGCATATATTTTTGCTACCTACTTGTTTCTTTTCTTTCTCCTTTTTCATACTCTTTGACCCAGTACTACCTTTCAAGCAACTATTCATCCCATTCACTCTACTCCTCTCGGAACCCCTCTTGAATGTAGTTGCAAATAGCTTGAAGCCAAGGTCAACTTTTGGCCATTGACACTAATGTGTGATGGGTTCTACAACAGGCTTCTAAGCAGCCCTAAACATGTTAGGAGAGAAATTACCATGCACCTAGTTGTCCAACTTCAAGTTCATCCTTTCCATAAGAAAACTAGTGCATGCTCACCAGGTTGTCATGTGTATTGCCACTCAAGACAAGTGCAGCCATGTTCCATACAATATGTCTAAGATTATTTTTGCTAGTATCCCTCACCTCGGCCATTCTGTCAGAGGATTTACCAGTCTTCTAATGACCAAGTCCTCTGCTTCCGTTGTTTATTTGTTGAATGATAGTAGGCAGCATCTTGCCAAGAAACTCTCTAATTGTTCTCCTCTTGATCATAAGTATTATCATTTTCTCTCTTGGTGTGTCAGTTATCTAATCAATAGGCAGAACCTTGTAGTCCTTAATCCAATTATTGAATTGTTTGGATATGTCGTTATGAATGTAGTTAAACATGATGCCAATTAATTAAATTTGCACCTCATCCACAACAATGAGTATTATGTGTCACATACTATGCGGCTAATGACCGGGTGGTAACTAGTAATCCTACCTGGCAAGTTCATGTCGATCGCTTGCTTGTTCATTTTTCTTCTTGTTTGACTGCTGTAGTTCTTGCGAGGATGAACAAATGTCACTTTGTATGTAGGTTCTTGATTGTTTGTGTGTGAAAAGTGAAAATTGAAGTAGCAGCTAGGACTCAGTTTCAAATCTAGTCTCTACTCTCTAGTAGAGAAATGCTAGATTAGAACATATTGCATATAGACTATTAGCCCAGAACTACTCACTAGCACTCGAGTATACTGATAAACGACCGGTGAAAGAGCTAAGTGCTACTACTACTGGTGCTCTGCAAACTAGCAAAGCACACATTGTCTAGTGCTGCTCACACACACACGCACATGAAAGAGAGAAGCTCACGGACACGCTGATTGTTGTGAAGCTCAAATGGATTGGAGTGGAATGAGTTACATCGATGGAGCACAGCTCCTTATATAGTGGTCACGAACCGACCTAAGCAAAATATCTGCTAGATATGAAGTAAGCACTTGCGTCACATACTAGCTTATCTAGTAAGCTTCATTTCTACTACTACTGCCTTAACTAGTAAGGAATGCAAAAGCTATTGCTGCGGACCTGCACCTCCTGCATGCTAGCTAAGTGACCGCTCATGCTGCCGCTATAGCCATGCATGCATCAGAGACAGGGTTGGGCCTACAATCTCCCCCTCAACCCTGTCGGAGGGTCTTGATGTCGATGATCCCGAGCTTGTCGCATGGCTTCTGGAACCGGACGCAACCAAGTGTCTTCGTCGGGATGTCCGCCTTCTCGGGCTTTGTGTAGCCCGCATGCCCTGCTGGTGTTTTGCCACCAGAGCGAAGACTTCCTGCAAGTCCTCCCCCGTGCGCAGTACACCACCTTTCGTGACGGGCCGCTCCTTCTGCTTGATGGCGCCGTGTTCGTCCTTTTGATCTCAGGGTGTTGCGGTCGTCCCGCAGGCTTGCCGAGAAGGTCCCCTAGGTTTCGGAACCTGTATGGATCGCCAACGTTGTTGTTGGCATCGAACAGGTCCGACCGCGCTGTTGGCGGGAACATGAACTGCCCAGAAACCACCTCCCTCCGCTGCCGTCCTACGCATTGGTGCCGCTGGTGCCGTCCAGCGCGGTGCCGCCCTCGGCCCCATCGGCGCCCCCGGCCTCATCGTTCCTCGGCCCCTACCCCGTCGTGTCCGAGGCACCCATCATCTCCACTGTGGTTGATGCCGTCGCCCCTGCTGGATCCCCGATCGCCGATGGCCCGGCCAATGGTCCCTATCAGCTCACGCACCTCATCACGGTGCGCCTCACGCAGGATAATTACCTGTATTGGCGGGCGCAGATCCTACCGCTCCTTCACAGCCGCCATCTCGAAGGCTACGTCGACGGGAGCCACCCGTGTTCGCCCCGCCTCATCCCCGCGGTCACGGCCATCGGCGCCCGGGTCTCGGCCGAAAACCCGGCGTACCGCGCCTGGGTCGCACAGGACCAGGCTATCCTGTCCGCGCTCCAGTCCTCCCTGACGGAAGGAGTTGCTGGGCTGGTGGTGTTCGCCGCCACGTCCCTTGATGTATGGGCGACGATGGCGGATAGCTTCTCAGCCCACTCCTCGGCTCGCGCGTCGGCTCTTCGTCAACAACTTGTCGAGTGCAAGAAGCTCGACTCCTCTACGCACGTCTACTTCAACAAGATCAAGACGATCGCCGACACCATGTCCGCTATCGGGGAGCCGCTTCGTGATACGGAGTTCACTGACTTTGTTCTTCGGGCCTCGATCAGGACTACGACAATCTGGTTGAGGCGGTGCGGGGTCGTGAGACGCCCCTGTCTCCCCGGGACTTGTATGCGCGCCTCCTCTCCATCGAGCAACGTGTTGATGCCCGCCATGCTGAGATGCAGCTGAATGACCCTCAGGCCCATGCAACCTACCGTGGTGCTGGTGGCCATCGTCCACCTCGTCCTTCTACTGGCCCGCCCATGGGAGGTGGTGGCCGCCAGCCCCCTCCATCACCGCCGTCCCGTGGCCCTCCTGTGACCACCGATCGCCGCGGCCGCCCCAACGTCGACTGCCAACTGTGTGGCATCCACGGGCACTATGCCTCTCGCTGCCACCGTCGCTTCAAGCGGGATTTCCTTAGCATCGGCAATGACGGGCGTGGCAATGAGAAGCAAGCTGCCATCGCCGTACAGAGTTTCGCCGGTCACCCTGGCGGTACCCACCTCGGCGCAGGCGGGTACACGCCATCGTTTCCGATCGATCCTGCCTGGTACCTTGACACGGGTGCCACGGAGCACCTGACCAATGAGGCTTCTCGCCTCCAGGCGCTGGAGCCCTACCGCGGCCGTGACAAGGTCCGCACCGCTGATGGTTCAGGTATGCCCATTACTCATGTTGGTCAGGCCTCCCTTCTGTCTAGTTCCTCTCGTCGCCTTCGCCTTCATAATGTCCTTCGTGTCCCACTTGTCTGTCAAGACCCCGACTCGATGTCACATCGATCTAGCCGGTAACACCTCATATCACTTTGCGGCCTCACGCACGGTATCCTCACGGGTGTCGCCTTACCTTTGCCCGGGACCGTTTGCGCCTTTTGGCTCACGTATATGATAGTGTCGCTAGCATCCATATGATAAAGAGCCCGGGCTGACATGACTAGTCGTAAACCCAAAGTGGCACAGACTTACAGGGACAGGCATTCATGACCCAGCTTCGAACGTGTCGGTCATCAGCAAGTGGGTCCGGGCTGTAGCACTGGGCTAGCAGGACTCCGGTAAACCGGGCTGTAGCGGGCTAACAGGACTCCGGTACTCAAAGCGTGACATTTCCCCGAAGGGACAGACACAGGAACGAAGAAGGACACATGCCGGCCAGCCTAAGTGTTCCAGAGCAGTAGCAAGCTACCATGGCTCAGCGGTAACACTAGGAGACATTTCCCGGTAAGAGAGGCTACTAAAGATAAACAACTAGATAGTCAGATCCCACACATACCAAGCATTTCAATCATACACACAATATGCTCGATATGTGCAAATACAACGAAGCATCACAACATGACTCTATGACACAAGTACTTTATTTAAGGCCCAGAGAGCCATACATGACATACACAAAGGTACGGGTCTCACGACCCAACATACAAGTCATACAGTCATACAAACCAGCAGCGGAAGTAACTTGTCTGAGTACAGACAACTAGTAAAATAAAAGAGGCTTGGGAAGCCTAGCTATACTACAAGGTCCTTCACAAGCTCAGGGTCACCACCTGGGTCTTTCAGCCTACTCGTTGATGTCAACGTCTACATAGAACCCATCAGAAGGGGTTGCAGCGTCTTCTGTAAAAATGTAAATTATAGCAACATGAGTACAAAGGTACTCAGCAAGACTTACATCAGATCCTACATACATGCTTAGTATCAAGAAGGGTTGGTGGAGTTATTGCAGCAAGCCAGCTTTGACTCTTGGCTAGACTATCCTACGAGACTCCAACTTGAAATGGTTTTGCGCACACGAGTCCACTACTCACCACTTCAATACACTACCGAGGATTCGCCTCCGTCTTCCTACGAAAGAGCCATCCTCGGCACTCACACTTATCTTGAGGCTTTTAACAGTTTCCATTTACTTGTCTATGAACTGTATAGGCAACCAAGTAGTCCTTTACCGCGGACGCGGCTATTCGAATAGATTATGATAACCCTGCAGGGGTGTACTTCTTCATACATGTTTCCACCAATTAGCGTCTGCACACGACATGTGCTCGGCAGACTTCAAGCGAAAGCCGACGTGGGTGTAGACCACGACCTACCTAAACACTTAAGCCTCTAGTCCAGGTTTATCGCCTATTCAGGTTCCATCCGCAGGGAGTCCGGCCGAGGTTTCCCATACGGCCCCGAACGATGTGAACAGGGTTCCCGAGATACCTAACGGGTATTCGGTACACCGTGCCACGTACCTACCGCATCACAGCCCACCCCTACGGTCAGCGCTGTCCACGGCCTCCAGTAGGCTACAAACACCAGAAACTACTTGCAACTCCTGGACAGAGAGCTAGGGTGAATAAGAAGTCGAGCGGGGTCATATTTCAGGGCCCAATGCATGGTAGTAGCTGTATCTTAAATCACGCATACAGATCTCAGTGCTTAAGGTCGGCTTCAATGAAACAACCCACCATGTACTCCTACATGGCCTCTCATCGATACCTTTACCAAATCGTGTTCACCACACCACTCTCATTACCGACATAATCATTTCACTCTAGCCCATCACCCAGATGAACCAGACCTGACACGACTCTAAGCATAGCAGGCATAGCAAGGTAGGAACAACACATACATATGGCTCAATCAACTCCTACACATGCTAGTGAGTTTCATCTAGTTACTGTGGCGATGACAGGTCATGCAGAGGAAATGGGTTCAACTACCGTAGCACACAGCAGTTTGAATCGCGTTGTCTTAATGCAGTAAAAGAGAGCAGGAGCGAGAACATGGGATTGTATCGATATGATCAAATGGTTGGTTGCTTGCCTGATGGTTCGATGCACTGATACGGTTCTTCGCTAGGGTAATCAGGGTACTCTTCGGGGACAGAACCTGCCGCAGAGAGCACCGATTCACAAACATTACCAAACAGTATGCAACAATATGATGCATGCATGAGACATGGCAAAATGAGTGTATTGGGCTAATGCAACTAAAACCAGAAGGGTTTGAACAAATTTGAATCAAGGATTCAAATTTCAAATTCAAATATGGCCTTTTAAAGTGCTTTTCCTTGTTCTGCTTAAAACATCAATTTAACTTGTTTGATCATGCATGAAAATAGTACAGATGGATAGATTGGATTTTTCTGATCATTTTTCATATATAATTTGTCCAATTTGGAGTTACAGAATAAAAGTTATGAATTTTTGAAGTTTAAATAATATTCTGGAATTTCCTGATTTAAATTAAATCCAGAAAATCAATTACTGCGTCAGCCTGACGTGAGTGTGACGTCAGCAGGTCAACGGAACTGGTCCAGGTCAAACCTGACAGTGGGTCCCGCATGTCAGGGTGATTATTTTAATTAAAATTTAATTAAAACTAATCCTGTTTAATTAACAGGGCTGGGCCCCACCTGTCATTGACTCAGGGGAGTCAACCAGGGCCCACCCGTGGTCAAACCCGGGTCGGCTGCACCGGCGTTTAGCCGCCGGCGAGCCCGACGCGGCGGCGGGAGTGGTTTTGGCCATTTCGGCCACCAAATGGGCCGCGGAGACCACCGGAGTGGAGCTGAGGACAAACCGCAGCTCTTGGCGGAGTCCGTTGGGGTCGGGGTGGCCGGAGTTGGCGCCGGCGACGACCTTGGCGGCCACCGGGGTTCGGCCGAAGACGAACTTGACGCTAGAGGGTTCGGTGAGGCTCGTGGAGTAGCTAGCTAGGTGCTGCGGGACTTGGTGAGTAAGATGGACACCATCTTGTGGCCGGAGGATGACCGGGAGCACGTCGGCGACGAGCTCCACGGTGGTGGGTGCGGTTGAGCTCCGGGAGGTTGCTACACGGCTCGGGAGCAAGAACGGAAGGGAGGGGAAGATGGCTAAGCTCACAGTGAGTGCGACGGAGTCCTTGGTGCGGCCGGAGATGGACCGGAGCGACGACGGCGTTGAAGGGGATCTCCGGCGACGGTGAGCTCGGGCGAGGTCGGTGCGGTGGTCTCGGGCGTTGCGAGCGCTCGGGGCTCGGCTGCTCGATGAAGTGGACAGCGGCGGAGCTCCTGGACACGGTGAGACGGCGTGGGGTGGTCGGAGGGCGTGGCTACGGCGAGGGGGTGGCGGCGATGGCGTCGGCCATGGCTGGGGCGTGCGAGGGGGAGGAGCTGGAGAGGAGAGGGGGTGTCTGGGGGGTTCGGGGGAGAGAGGGAGGCCGATCCACGACGTCACCTGGCGAGGGGAGCGGCGAGGCGGCGAGCAGGTGCGTGGCGCACGCCGCGGTCGCCGTCGGGCACCTGCCTGCCTGCCTGGCCGGCAAGCAGCTCGCTGGAGCGGTGCTGGGCTGGGCCGGCAGGTGGGCCGGGGCAGGCGCCAGGTAAGCTTTCCCCCTTTTTTTCTGTTTCTGTTTTTATTTAATATATCTGCAACTTTGTTGAATTTAATAAAATACCTAGGCAACTTCAAAAATCACCAAATCACTCCTGGTCCATAGTTGGATTATTTCCAACATGAAACATTTTAGTTTGGAGGTATTTGAGCATTTAAATATTTTATATAATTTTAAATGCCCAAATTCAAATATTTATGAATTAATTCAAAAACCCTAAGATGGCCTAGGAAAATGTGCACCACTTTTGGCAGAGGTTCTGAACCAAGACAAAAATGATGGGCATTTTAGAAGGGCATTTCAGGTTCATTGAAAATTATTTTAGTAAACCCTAGTTGGTTTCAGAGAGGACTGGGGGTTCTGTCATCCCCATTTCAAGTTTCTGATGAAAGAGTAAACATGATGCAACACTCTAATGCATGACTAGCTAGGGTGTGACAACTCACCCCCACTCAAAAGAATCTCGTCCCGAGATTTGGGTTCCTCCGGGAAGAAGGCGGGGTACTCGAGTCGAAGACGATCCTCCCTTTCCCAAGTTACTTCATCCTCAGAATGGTGCGACCATTGAACCTTGAGAAACTTGATATTATGACGTCGAGTGGTACGTTCGGCCTGATCGAGGATACGAATGGGGTACTCTCGATATGTAAGATTATCTTGGAGATCAAGCGTTTCGTAGTCCACTCCACGGATAGGATCCGAGAAGCAACGCCTGAGTTGAGAAACGTGGAAGACATCGTGGACTCTGGAGAGATGCGGAGGTAGTTCCAGCTGGTAGGCAACTTCTCCTCGTTTGGCGAGAATGCGAAAAGGTCCAATGTAACGAGGAGCCAATTTTCCTTTGATACCGAAACGATGGGTTCCCTTCAGAGGGGTGACCCGAAGATAAGCCTTCTCGTCAACCTCGAAAGTCATAGCCTTATGTTTTCGGTCATATTGACTCTTTTGACGGGATTGAGCTGTTTTCAACTTTTCACGAACGATACGAACTTGTTCTTCTGCTTCCTGAATCATATCCGGGCCAAAGAATTGTCTTTCCCCGGTCTCTGACCAGTTAAGGGGTGTTCGACACCGTCGTCCATAGAGAACTTCAAAAGGGGCTTTACCCAAGCTAGATTGATAGCTGTTGTTATAAGCGAATTCGGCAAATGGAAGGCACTTCTCCCAATCCATTCCGAATGAGATAACAGAGGCTCGAAGCATGTCTTCTAGAATCTGGTTGACGCGTTCCACTTGACCGCTCGACTGAGGGTGGAAGGCGGTGCTAAAGGAGAGACGGGTTCCCATAGCATTTTGGAAACTTTCCCAAAATCGAGAGGTGAAAAGACTTCCTCGATCCGAGCTAATTTCCAAAGGAACACCATGGAGGGACACTATTCGGGAGATGTATAAGTCTGCCAGCTGACTAGCGGTTATACTCTCACGAACAGGTAGGAAATGGGCTACTTTGGAAAGACGATCGACCACGACGAAAATAGCATCATTCCCTCTCTTGGTCCTGGGAAAACCGGTAATGAAATCCATGCCAATTTTATCCCATTTCCATTCAGGAATAGCTAGGGGTTGAAGGGTGCCAGCAGGCCGTTGATGCTCTGCTTTTACACGACGACAGACGTCGCAATTAGCAATATACTGAGCAATTTCTCTCTTCATCCTAGTCCACCAGAACCTCTGGCGTAGGTCCTGATACATCTTAGTGCTACCAGGATGAATGGTGAGAGGAGATTCATGAGCTTCCTTAAGGATCAATCGCCTCAGGTTTCGCACTTTGGGAACCACTAGTCGATTTCCGAAGTATACGACCCCTTGATCGTTAATGGAGAAGCAATTCGCAATTCCTTTCTGAATGTTTCTCTTGATGCGGGAGATTCCCGGATCTACCTTCTGTGCTTTGATAATCTGATCCGTAAGGGTAGGTTTTGCCACCAAGGTGGAAAGAAAACCTTGAGATACAATGTGAAGGTTAAGCTTCCGAAATTCCTCATGGAGAAGCGGTTGACTTTGTTGTAGCATCAGATTGTTACAATAAGATTTACGACTTAGCGCATCAGCCATGACGTTGGCTTTCCCTGGGGTGTAGGTTATTCCTAAGTCGAAGTCTGTGATCAATTCAATCCAACGTCTTTGCCTGAGATTTAGATCCGGTTGGGTGAAAATGTACTTCAGGCTTTGGTGATCAGTGAATATTTCGCAACGGTTACCGAGGAGGTAATGTCGCCAGGTTTTAAGTGCATAGACTACGGCTGCAAGCTCTAGATCATGAGTGGGATAATTCTCCTCATGTGGGTGCAATTGCCGTGAAGCGTAGGCAATTACGTGTCGATCTTGCATGAGAATGCAACCTAGTCCTTGTCGCGAGGCGTCGCAGTAGATAACAAAGTCCTTGGAGAAATCTGGCGGTACCAGTACGGGAGCAGAGGTCAGGCGTCTTTTCAGTTCCTGAAAGCTGTGCTCACATTGTGGAGTCCACTCGAACTTCTTATCTTTCTTGAGGAGTTCGGTTAGAGGTTTGGCAACTTTGGAGAAGTTCTCGACAAAGCGACGACAATAGCTCGCTAAGCCCAGAAAACTCCGAACTTGCTTGACCGATTCAGGTGGAGTCCAATTAAGGACGGCTTGAACTCGCTCAGGGTTAACAGCAATACCTTTACCAGATATTACATGACCCAAAAAGGTCACTTCTGACAACCAGAATTCACATTTAGAAAATTTGGCATAAAGGCGATGCTCTCGAAGTTTGTGCAACACTAGCCTTAGATGTTCGGCATGTTCTTCCTCGTTCTTGGAGTAGATGAGTATATCATCGAGGTAAACCACGACGAATTTATCCAAATACTCCATGAAGATTGAGTTCATTAACCGAGAAAAGGTGGCTGGAGCGTTGGTTAATCCGAAGGACATGACGGTGTACTCGTATTGGCCATAACGAGTAACAAAGGCCGTTTTAGGAATGTCCCCGTTTCTGATTTTGATTTGATGGTAGCCCAACCTCAAATCCATCTTGGAGAAGACTGAGGATCCAGCGAGCTGATCATACAGGTCGTTGATCCTGGGAAGCGGATATTTGTTCTTGATTGTGACCAAATTGACAGGTCGGTAATCTACAACCATCCGGTCCGTACCATCCTTCTTCTTGACGAATAGGACGGGGCAGGCCCACGGAGAAGAGCTAGGTCGGATGAAACCCTTTTTCAAGGACTCATCGAGTTGTTTCTTAAGTTCGGCTAGTTCTAGGGGTGCCATCTTATAAGGTCTTCTAGCAATCGGAACGGTTCCTGGAATGAGGTCTATTACGAACTCAACATCCCTGTCAGGTGGAACACCTGGCAATTCTTCTGGGAAGACATCCGGGAAGTCACGGACTACCGGAACGTCCTCAAGGTCTGGCAAAGGGCTGGCGTTAAGAGAATATAATTGTCGCTTGGCTATTCGGGTCAAGACATTGACTATCTTCCCCGAAGGATGGGTGAGTTGAACAGTCCTAGAGAAGCAATCAATTTGGGCATGATGAGCCGACATCCAGTCCATACCCAAAATGATATTAATATCTGAAGATTTAAGGGCTATCAAAGACGCGAGGAAAACAAGTCTGTCGACTTGGATTTCATTTCCATGGCTTACTTGAGAAGTTTGCCATTTGGATCCCGGAGTTTGAATTACCATAGAGGTTGGCATATCACCGAATGCGACGTTATGCAAACGAGCATAATTTTCAGATATAAAAGAATGAGAGGCTCCTGTATCGAAAAGAACAGATGCCGGGTGGCAATTAACAAGAAGCGTACCGAGAACGACGTTGGGATCCTCTTGAGCTTCTTCGGCAGAAATACAATTGACATGGCCACGTGAAGCGGTGACCGGCTTGGCGTGGAATATTTTTCCTGTCGGCTTGCCACGGCCAACAGCTTTAGCAGATTGATTGGGGTTGGTCTGGGGACACTCACGCATATAGTGGCCAGATTCCCCACACTTGAAACAAGTCACGGAACTGGTACGTGGAGGAGCATTGTTAGTTGGACCCCCATAGGGCTTGGCTGGAGCAGACTGTTGAACGGGGCGAAGCGCCTGGAGGGATGGCCTCGGTGTAAACCTGGGTGGCAGGGCGGTGTTGGGTACCCACACGCGGCGCTTCTGAGGACCAGCACCGGATGAGGAACCCATATCACGGCCATGCTTGCGTGTTGCGTCATAGTCAGTCTGACCAGTTTCAGCACTGATGGCTTTGTTGACAAGTTTCTGAAAAGATGTGCACTCATGCAGACGGAGGTCGCGGCGAAGCTCAGGACTAAGGCCCTTACGGAACCTTGCTTGCTTCTTGGCGTCAGTAGAAACTTCCTCGGTTGCATATCGTGCGAGGTTACCAAACTCCCTGCTGTAAGCATCCACAGACAGTCGGCCTTGGGTGAAACTGCAAAATTCTTCACATTTACGGTCCATGAGACCCTCCGGAATGTGATGTTCACGGAAAGCCTCACTGAACTCAGCCCAAGTAGTGACATGGCCCGCTGGGCGCATAGCTCCATAATTCTCCCACCATAGACTGGCGGGGCC
>NC_041384.1:15966452-15966891 GCF_002162155.2 Triticum dicoccoides | reverse complement strand
CGGAACGCAGTTTGTGAGAGATACTGCGAAGCCAGTCATCAGCGTCGAGAGGCTCGACGGAGTGGTGGAACGTGGGTGGATGTAATTTGATAAAATCACCGAGTGACACCACGTTAGTCCTCTGATGGTGTGCCGTGTTCTGTTCAATACGCTCTAACAAACGGTTGGTCTCCCGCTTGTTTCTCTCAGCTTCCATCATAACCTCGGCTAGTGAAGGAGGATGAGGCAGATTTACATCCCTGGCTTCACTGCCTTCGGCCTGCTCTTGAGAAGCAGGGTTAGCGCGCGTGTTGACCATCCTAGGTAAACAAGACAATGATTTAGTCAGGGTGATAAAATTCCGACATAGGATAAAAATGCAAGGAATAACTCGAAATGCAAGATGATCATCCGTATGACATGGTAAAAACAGAACTGCTTCTTTTATTCCATCGTCATA
>NC_041384.1:15914166-15961211 GCF_002162155.2 Triticum dicoccoides | reverse complement strand
GTAAGCTTTCCCCCTTTTTTTTCTGTTTCTGTTTTTATTTAATATATCTGCAACTTTGTTGAATTTAATAAAATACCTAGGCAACTTCAAAAATCACCAAATCACTCCTGGTCCATAGTTGGATTATTTCCAACATGAAACATTTTAGTTTGGAGGTATTTGAGCATTTAAATATTTTATATAATTTTAAATGCCCAAATTCAAATATTTATGAATTAATTCAAAAACCCTAAGATGGCCTAGGAAAATGTGCACCACTTTTGGCAGAGGTTCTGAACCAAGACAAAAATGATGGGCATTTTAGAAGGGCATTTCAGGTTCATTGAAAATTATTTTAGTAAACCCTAGTTGGTTTCAGAGAGGACTGGGGGTTCTGTCATCCCCATTTCAAGTTTCTGATGAAAGAGTAAACATGATGCAACACTCTAATGCATGACTAGCTAGGGTGTGACATTGTCACTCGTCCATTACTATCTGTTCGTAAGTTTACTTATGATAATGATGTGTTTTGTGAATTTCACCTGTTTCATCTCTTGGTTAAGGATCGAGCCACACGGGAGGTTCTTCTTAGAGGTCGCATCCATCAGGGTCTGTACGCGTTGGAGGCGCCGTCCCTTTCGGAGGTCTTCAGCGCTGTTCGCACGTCGGTGTCTCATTGGCATGCCCGGCTTGGGCATCCTGCGTCTCCCATAGTTAGCCATGTTTTGCATAGACATGAGCTCCCTACGTCATCTAGTAATAAAACTTTAGCAGTTTGTGATGCTTGTCAACAGGGAAAGAGTCATCAGTTACCGTTTGTGTCTTCATCTCGAGTTGTTACTACTCCATTAGAGCTTGTGTTTTCGGATGTATGGGGCCCTGCCCAAACCTCTGTCAGTGGTCATAAATATTATGTCAGCTTCATTGATGCCTACAGTCGCTTTACGTGGCTTTATCTCCTAAAAAGCAAAGCTGATGTGTTTCATGTGTTCTTACAATTTCAATTGCATGTTGAGAGACTCCTCAAGCATAAGATCATTCATGTTCAGTCGGATTGGGGGGGGGGCGAATACCGCAACCTCAATTCTTTATTTAACAAGCTTGGGATATCTCATCGTGTTTCATGCCCACATACACATCAGCAGAACGGTGCTGTTGAGCGCAAGCACCGTCACATCGTTGAAGGTGGTCTTACACTTCTTGCTCATGCCTCCGTGCCCTTTCGGTTTTGGAGTGATGCTTTTACCACTGTTTGTTTCTTGATCAATCGAACTCCTACTCGAGTATTAAAAATGAAGACACCGCTTGAACTGATGTTTAATGAACTCCCTGACTACACTTTTCTCAAGGTTTTTGGCTGTGCTTGTTGGCCGCACCTTCGGCCCTATAACAGCCGCAAGCTTGAGTTTCGCTCCAAAAAGTGCGTCTTCCTTGGGTATAGTGCTCTTCACAAAGGCTACAAATGTCTCCATGTTCCAACAAATAGAGTATATATTTCTCGTGATGTCGTATTTGACGAAAATCGGTTTCCTTTTTCGAATCTGCCATCTTCCTCATCGTTGTTATCATCCACTCATAGCTCCTTTATTTCGCCTGATCAACTTGAGGATGTTGCATATTCGCCTGTGTTATTGCCTAATCACAGTGCAGGTACCAGACGTGGTGCTCGTCTCGAGCTACTTGACGAACCGGCGTCGCCCGCACCTGCTTCTGATGACTGCGTCGTCGATTGCTGCATGGGACATGCCGCAGGCGAGCGCCCCGAGGCCTCCTCCTCGGCCCCGCCTGGCCCAGCCACTTCGTCGCCCGCGCGGCCGGCTGGCAGTGGGCCGGCCGCGCTTGAGTGGTCTCCATCGCCCACGTCACCCCCGCCTGCCTCACCTGGACCGGCCTCACCTGAGCCCGCCTCGCCCGCGTCACCTTCCTCGACTGGGCCGGACTCGCCCGCGCCTGCCCCGCATGTGGCCTCGCCGCTCAGGAGCCCGTCTCCTGCACTGTCGCCTGCCTCTCCTGACGAGGTAGCGGCGGACCCACCTCCAGCTCCTGTGGTTCTTCGACCGCATACACGTAGCCGGAGTGGTATTCACCGGCCCAAGAAGTACACTGATGGCACTGTTGCATGGATTGCTGCCTGCTTGGCTCAAGCGCAGTCAGATCCTACTGCGGAACTTCGACACTATCAAGCAGCGATGAGTATTCCTCACTGGCGTGCTGCTATGGACCTCGAGATTCAGGCTCTTCATTAGAATGGCACCTGGCAGCTGGTCTCTCCCCGTCCAGGTATCAACGTCATTGACTCCAAATGGGTCTTCATGGTCAAATGACACACCGATGGTTCTATTGAGCGGTACAAGGCTCGGCTGGTTGCTAAGGGCTTCAAGCAACGGTATGGTCTTGACTACGAGGATACCTTCAGTCCTGTTGTTAAGCCAACCACTATTCGACTGCTCCTGTCACTCGCTGTCACCCGAGGTTGGTCTCTTCATCAATTGGATGTTCAGAATGCATTTCTTCATGGTGTTCTTCAGGAGGAGGTCTACATGCGTCAGCCCCCTGGGTTTGTTGACCCTGATCGTCCTCAGCATATTTGTCGCTTGGTGAAAGCACTCTATGGTCTCAAACAGGCTCCTCGCGCTTGGCATGCTCGGCTGGGATCTGCGCTTCGTGCTCATGGGTTTGAGCCCTCCACTGCGGATACTTCACTATTTATTCTTCAATGACCGGAAGTCACCATGTACATTCTAGTCTATGTTTATGATATCATCCTTGTCAGCTCCTCTGCTGCGGCGACTGGTCGTTTGGTTCTGGCTCTCAGTTCTGATTTTGCTGTCAAGGATCTGGGCAAACTTCATTACTTTCTTGGTCTGGAGGTCACATATCCACATGATGGTCTTGCTTTTTCTCAGCAGAAGTACTCTCAGGATCTCCTACGGCGTGCTGGCATGTTGGAGTGCAAAGCTGTCACTACTCCCATGTCCTCCACTATGCCTATTTCTGCTTCTGATGGGAATCCCCTCTCTGCTGATGATGCTACCGAGTACCGAAGCCTTGTTGGAGCTCTTTAGTACCTCACCATCACACGGCCTGATATTTCCTATGCAGTTAACCGTGTCTGCCAGTATCTTCATACTCCTCGAGAACCTCACTTGACTGCCGTCAAACGTATTCTGCGTTACGTTGGCTCCACTGCCTCTTATGGACTTCATCTCAGGCCGGCGCCTTCTAGTGCGCGCTCAGCCTTCAGTGATGCGGACTGGGCTGGTAACCCAGATGACAGGCGATCCACGGGGGGATATGCCATGTTCTTTGGTCCTAATCTGATCGCCTGGAGTGCTCGGAAACATGCTACAGTTTCTCGAAGTAGCACCGAAGCTGAGTACAAGGTGGTTGCTGATGCCACTACTGAGCTTATTTGGGTCCAGTCCCTTCTTCGAGAATTGAAGATCTCTCACAGTCAGCCCCCTGTCCTTTGGTGTGACAACATCGGTGCCACATACCTCTCATCGAATCCGGTATTTCATGCCCGAACGAAACACATCGAAGTTGATTATCATTTTGTGAGAGAACGTGTTGCACAGAAGTTCGTGCAGATCAAGTTCATCTCCTCCAAGGATCAACTTGCTGATATCTTCACCAAACCATTATCTCTTCCTTTGCTCATAGGTTGTAGACGCAATCTTAACTTACTGAGTACCTCAGGCCACAGTTAAGATTGAGGGAGGGTGTTAGACTGTATATTGTACCACAACTGTATTTGTACCTGTATTGTACCCCTTGGTACCCTATATATATTGATAGGCCACGCACCAGATGCGTTGAGCCAGTTTCCACCAAACCACAAGTTTAACAGGCGTCAGTGTTGATGGAGTCATAGTTCCCGAGATCACACTGCCCGGGAACTCCCTTCCTGGGGTCGTCGTGTCAGACGTCATGCTACCCGGGAACTCCCTTCCTGGGGATGACTTGTCGGACACCGCACTACCCAGAGTGGCTTCTCCCAAGGTAGTGGACTCCTTGTCGCTCTTCCCATCAGACTTGCTTGTCGGGTCTCTCCCGACAGTTGTGAGTCGTGCCTCCCGCACGGACTCGATGGACCCCGAGCGCGTCGGGGTTGCGGCGTGGCCGACCATAGAGCACAGTGCCTCCTGCACGATCTCGACAGTCGCCACCAGTGTGGTTGGGGCGTGCCCTTCCAGAGAGTGTCGTGCCTCCCGCACGGACGCGATGGATCCCGAACACATCGAGGTCGCGGCATAGCCGACTAGAGAGCGCCGCGCCTCCTGCACCGTCTCGATGGTCGCCAGAGTCACGGTCGAGGCCTTGCCACCCCATGACCGTCTCTTCATCGCCCCCAGTTGAGGCCTATCAAAGAGTTCCGTGTCGCCCACACGGACTTGTAGAACCCCGAGAACCTGGTTGTCGGGGTGTGGCCGACATGAGAGTGTCGTGCCTCTTGCACGGGCACAGTGGTCACCAGCATCATGGTTGGGACGTGGCCCACCATATGCATCGTTGTCGTGCCTCCTGACACGGGCTTGTTTGGTCCCGAGGATGTTGGCGACGCCTTTGCCGTGCCAACTTGCACGAACTTGTCGGGTCCTGAGGATGTCAGGGCCGCGATTGTCGTGCCAACTTGCACGGGATTGACCAGCGTCGCAGGGGACGTGGTTGCCGGGGTGTGGCTCCCCCACACCCGGGTCTTCATCTCCTCCCAATCATAGTCTCTCGTGAATGTTGTTGTCAGGGAGAGTGCTACCGATGTCGGGAGGGGATTACTTGAAGAGCTCCATGCCTCCCGCACTGACTTGTCAGTTGCCGGCACCGTGGTCGCCAGAGGTGTTGCACCCTCCTGCACGGCTTCGATGCTTGTCGGGACCATGGTCTCCGGAGGCGCTGGGCCTTCCTGCATGGTCTCGACGCAAGCCATCATCATTGCTGGCCCATCGTCCTCTTCAGCCTGCACGAGATTTGCAGCGGCTGCGGCATCCTCGTCAGCCATGCTCTTGCGGCACTCACGGACCCAGTGGCCCTTGATACTGCAATATCGGCACTTGTCCCGGTCGTCGTTGTTGGCACCTTGTCTGGCTCCGCCATGGGTGCGACCGCCGCCTCTACCGGTGCCGCCTTCACTGCTCGGGGCACCTCCACCACGTCCTTGACGCTTCCTCGCCTCCCACTTCTTTGAGAACAGGAGTTGTTCTCCACCGAAGCTCTCACGGCCGTCCTCAAGGCGGTCCTCCACCACCCGCAACCGGCCCGTGAGCTCCTCGATGGAGAGCTCACTCAGGTCAAGCAAGGTCTCAATGGAGACCGCTACCTGAGCGAAGCGAGGTGGCGCGACATGGAGAAATTTCCGCACAACTCTCGCATTGTCCATGGAGTCGCCGAGCTCTCGGAGTTGTGAAGCAACGCTAGAGATCCACATGGCGAAGTCATCGACGAGCTCGCCCTCCTTGAAGGAGATGTTCTCGAAGTCCGCCCGCAACTTCTGCACGTTTGCCTCGCGCACGCGGTTGCTGCCGAGGCGCTGGGTCCGGATGGCTTCCCACGCCTTCTTGGCGCTTGCCTTCGCTGCGAGCATGCCGTGCATCCCTGGTGGCGTGTCCCGCATAAGTGCCGCCATGACTTTCCTCTCCTACTTTCTCTCGACCAGGTCGTCCTCCATGGGAACCCAAAGGTTCGCCACATGGAGGTTGCACTCCATGATCAACGCCCACTCGCTGTAGTTCGAGCGCCTGAGCATCGGGAAGGTGATGGGTATTGTCGGTGTCAAAACCAGCGGATCTCGGGTAGGGGGTCCCGAACTGTGCGTCTAAGGCGGTTGGTAACAGGAGGCAGGGGACATGATGTTTACCCAGGTTCGGGCCCTCTTGATGGAGGTAATACCCTATGTCCTGCTTGATTAATATTGATGATATGAGTATTACAAGAGTTGATCTACCACGAGATCGTAGAGGCTAAACCCTAGAAGCTAGCCTATGGTATGATTGTTGTTGTATATGATCTATCGACTAGCCTGGCCTCGGTTTATATAATGCACCAGAGGCCTAGGATGACAAGAGTCCTAGCCGAATACGCCGGTGGGGAGGAGTCCTTGTCTTGGTCACCAAGTCTTGTGGAATCTTCCTTGTATGCGGCAGCTGTCCGAACTGGCCCATGAGTATACGACCATGGGGGTCCTCGGCCCAATCTAACTTATCGGGAGACGACATGGTGAGTACCCCCTAGTCCAGGACACCGTCAGTAGCCCCCTGAACCGGTCTTCAAGTTAGGGACGCTCCTCAATTCTTCCAAACTGTTCTTCATCTTCGATTGTCGGTCTTGAAAACTGGTTCAACAAATCTTCTCATCTTCGATCTTGAGGATCGCCGAAATGCATTCGACGACTTTACACGTCGGGTATCCAAGGAGCCCCTTTAAGTTTCCGGCCTTTATCAATGCCTTGTTATTTTTATGCCACACCTCGGGTTTGAAGTTATTCCCAGGAGGCAGTGTCCTCTTGCGTCCGAGCTGTAATGCTGGACTGCATTCGAGGTATCTTTTGCAGCCGAGCACCAATGCCGGACCGCTTCCGAGCTCCAACATCGGAATGTATTCGAGCTCCAACGCCAGACTATGTCCAAGCTCCAACGCCAGACTGTATCCGAGCTCCAACGCTGGACTATATCCGAGGTGTCATAAATCACCTTGGTTCAAAAAGGTTGAAGGAGTTTAGCCGAGCTTAATGCCTGAAATGCCCTCTATGGAGCCAACCACTAGCGCCTGAGATTTATGCCAGACTGTTTCCGAGGTGGTGCACCACCCCGACTGTGGGCTGGTTTTTGTCAATATTTTTGATTGGTGCAATTTATTCTCCGCTGAGATATATAGCCAGTACCCCTCAACGTGTGTATCGGTTTAAAACCCGAGATGCACTTGAAGGATGACGTAAGACCGCTGATCCCAGTAGCCGCTGAGACTCAGGCTGATTTGCAAAATCGGCCTGAGGATCAAGTCCTAACTCGGCAGAATACTTCGGGATACAAAAAGCGGCGTGCTCAGTCCTCAAGACTCAGGTTGGGTGCGGCCAACCAACCTGAGGATCATAATCTCCTCCGAAACTATATTGCACTTAAAATTTTCTGCATTGGATAGGCAATGCAGTAACCCCCGCGACACTGGTCGGGTGGAAACACCAGATCAGGGGATTGATGTGCCCCTTTAATATTTTTAAATAATAAGCCCGAAGCCCAGTAGCCCCCAAGCATTAATGCGGGCACGGGTGGCCGAATTAAGGATCAATATCCATAGTAAATTATGTGTAATGACTATATGTATCCATGTACTTTACATCATCAATGCTCGGATCCGCATTTTACAAAACTTTGTTGACCGACCATCGGCTTCCACCTCCTCAGCTAGTAGCCGAGGTGTGTTTGTCCTACTTTATAAAGCCTTTATGAGGGCAAAGATTTACGACAAACATGGCAATCTGGCCATACGGTTTTATAAACAAAGGTACGCAGAGATATATGTTATATTACTCCCTCCGTTTTTATTTACTCTGCATATTAGAGTTGACTGAAGTCAAACTTCGTAAAGTTTGACCAAGTTTGTAGAAAACAATATAGACATTTATTATAATAAATCTATACGATGTGAAAGTACATTCAATAATAAATCTAATGTTGTTGATTTGTTATTGTATATCTTAATATTTTTGTTTATAAACTTGGTCAAAGTTTGTAAAGCTTGACTTTGACTAAAGCTAATATGCGAACTAAATAAAAACAGAGGGAGTACTGTTTAACATAAGAAATGTCTTCCAAAGAAAATAGTCCCGCTATCGGTTCCTTTCTTTGGGTTGTCATGCTAAGCATGATCATGAAACCTCAGCTCTAATGTAAGAGAAAAATATTGAGGATTTTAGTTTGGGAGGCCAGTTACTAGCCCCCGCTAGTGTTCGGCGACAGTCGAGGTCAAGCTGTAAACACTTCGACCAATGTTATGAATGGCCCGTCATTTAACACAGTCATCGGATCGTTGACCAGTTTACGCTTATTGTGACAGTCAGTTTTCGGCTTTCTCCACTAAGGTGCTTAACCAAGTGAGCTGGAAGCACAATCACAGTGGTTCTCCCTTTGCACACCTAGCCAAACAGAGCGGAACGTAGGAGGCAAGCGCAGGAGCCGGGCAACCCAACTATTGACCGAAGACACAATTCGACACCGATGCATATATAGCAATATCCGAGAATGTTTTTACCGAATCTCTAAAGGTGTTCGGCGTTGCACTGCGAGACTTGTGCTGAAAACACACAAATAGTTTAAAAGTACCATAAGCTTGGAAAACCAAAAAACGTCAGTAAGAACTTGACGTCTGAACAAGATCAAGTGTTCGGTGCCAATCCGAAAATTGAGGAGAAAGAAAAAATTGTGCTTCTGCCGTGTTTTGACAACGACCAAGAAAAAAACACATTTACAACTCATATATAAGTTTTAAGATCCCCCAAGTGACTTGGGTAAGAATTTTATGTATAATGATTGTATGTACCGAAGTACTTATATCATATTTGTGTTCACCCGAACTTTAAACGCGTCTTAACCGACCGTCGGCTTCTCCCTCTTCGGCCAAGGGCCGAAAAGTTTCATGTACTCCGCCTGTCGAGAGTATCGACGGTGTTTCCGATGACCAGGCAATCAGGCCATAAGACTGTAACAGACAAAGCGCGCTCAGGGAACTTATGCTATATTACTAACAAAGTGTAAGAAGCATCTTCGAAGAAAATAGTACCCCCACTGATACCTTTCTTCGGTGCTCATTATTACTATGAGACTTGTGTAATAGATTTTTTGTACTCATGAGTTCCGTTGTGTGCCGACCATGATTGAAAACAATAAGAGTGCTAGCTTTCGTCTTCACCCAGTCTGAGGTCAGAGCTCGGATGACCCGGTCGTGACAATCGCAGATGTGCTCCCTTTACTCCCTAGCTGAACAATCGGGAACGTAGGGGTAAGCACAGGAGCCAGGCAACCCAGCTTGCAAATCGCTTAGGTCAATGTGGTGCATATTATGGCGTAATACACGAACAAGAAACAAAGCCGTATAATTATAATCATGTGCAAGAGGAAAAGCTCCATCAAGGGAGCCCCCAAGTAAACGGGGTATTTGAATTTGTGTGTCACAAACTTGACAAGGAGATTCTCTACAAGCAACTTTTTTTTTCAAAAAGGTATAATGCTTGGTCGAACCGAACACAAGTTAAAAATTTAAAACTTTGAGCATGAAAGCAACTTAGCTGGTTAATGTGTTCGGTATTGATAACGCGGCTCGAGCTTGATGCGGGACAAGGTTCCATCCACCAAGACGGTCCCAAGGTGGCGGAGCAAAGAGCTCGGCACTCCGAAGTGGTGACATAGCACGGTCAATGCGGGCCGGCAGAGTGATGCCGAAGTCCCTGGCATGGGGTAATGAAGTGTTGACGAAGCCCCCCATCCAGCCGAGGTCATGTGGTATGTCAGTACGCCGAGTTGACGATACTTTCCAACCTGGATCATTTTTCTGTGCATAAAAAATAGTGCAAACCGGAGATAATAGTAATAATAATAATTAAAAAAAGGTCATTGCATAATAAATAATTTATGCAAAGTGAGTAATAAAAGAAAAATGGCCTGGCGCCGAAGTCAATATCGATGCAGGGCGTCGGCGTGATGCGGTAAGGTGTGGCAAAGCCTGAATTCACAGGTAGGTCCAAGTTCCGGATGCGGCATTCGCCGGACTATGTATGGAAACTGACTGAACCACCACGCGACCATCGTTAGTGCGGCCATCATTCGGTGGACCTGTGTACAGATGATGGAACAAAACAGAGTAATAATTTCTTGGGAAAAATAAACCCCAACAAGCAAAAATACTAGGATTAATAGCACCTGGTTTATTTTGTAACAATCCGAAGAAAGGTGACTCCCAAAATTGGGACTCGATCCGCATGAAGGAAATATGCCCTAGAGGCAATAATAAAAGTTATTATTTACTTCCTTATATCATGATAAATGTTTATTATTCATGCTAGAATTGTATTAACCGGAAACATAATACATGTGTGAATACATAAACAAACAGAGTGTCACTAGTATGCCTCTACTTGACTAGCTCGTTGATCAAAGATGGTTATGTTTCCTAACCATAGACATGAGTTGTCATTTGATTAACGGGATCACATCATTAGGATAATGATGTGATTGACTTGACCCATTCCATTAGCTTAGCACTTGATCGTTTAGTTTGTTGCTATTGCTTTCTTCATGACTTATACATGTTCCTATGACTATGAGATTATGCAACTCCCGTTTACCGGAGGAACACTTTGTGTGCTACCAAACGTCACAACGTAACTGGGTGATTATAAAGGTGCTCTATAGGTGTCTCCAAAGGTATTTGTTGGGTTGGCGTATTTCGAGATTAGGATTTGTCACTCCGATTGTCGGAGAGGTATCTCTGGGCCCTCTCGGTAATGCACATCACTTAAAGCCTTGCAAGCATTGCAACTAATGAGTTAGTTATGGGATGATGTATTACGGAACGAGTAAAGAGACTTGCCGGTAACGAGATTGAACTAGGTATTGAGATACCGACGATCGAATCTCGGGCAAGTAACATACCGATGACAAAGGGAACAACGTATGTTGTTATGCGGTTTGACCGATAAAGATCTTCGTAGAATATGTGGGAGCCAATATGAGCATCCAGGTTCCGCTATTGGTTATTGACCGGAGACATGTCTCGGTCATGTTTACATTGTTCTCGAACCCGTAGGGTCCGCACGCTTAAGGTTTCGATGATAGTTATATTATGAGTTTATGAGTTTTGATGTACCGAAGGAGTTCGGAGTCCCGGATGAGAGCGGGGACATGACGATTAGTCTCGAAATGGTCGAGACATAAAGATCGATATATTGGACGGCTATATTCGGACACCGGAAGTGTTTCGGATGATTTCGGAGAAAATCGGAGTGCGGAAAGGGTTACTGGAACCCCCCGGGGAAGTATTGGGCCTTAGTGGGCCTGAGGGGAGAGAGAGGGCAGCAGCCCAGGAGGTGGCGCGCCCCCTCCCATGAGGAGTCCGAATTGGACTAGGGGAGGGGGGCGTGGCCCCTCTTTCCCTCTCCCTCTCCTTCTCTTTCCGTCCCCCTTCTCTCTTCCTAGTTGGACTAGGAAAGGGGAGTCCTACTCCTATTAGGAGGAGGACTCCCCCCTCCTTGGCGCGCCCCAAGGGCAGGCCGGCCTCCGCCCTTGCTCCTTTATATACGGGGGCAGGGGGGCACCTCTAGACACACAAGTTGATCTTCGTGATCGTTCTCTTAGCCGTGTGCGGTGCCCCCCTCCACCATAATCCTCAATAATATTGTAGCGGTGCTTAGGTGAAGCCCTGTGACGGTAGAACATAAAGATCGTCACCACGCCGTCGTGCTGACGGAACTCTTCCCCGACACTTTGCAGGATCGGAGTCCAGGGATCATCATCGAGCTGAATGTGTGTTAGAAGTCGGAGGTGTCGTAGTTTCGGTGCTTGATCGGTCGGGCCATGAAGACGTACAACTACATCAACCGCGTTGTGCTAACGCTTCTGCTTCCGGTCTACGAGGGTATGTGGACAACACTCTCCCTCCTTGTTGCTATGCATCACCATGATCTTGCGTGTGCGTAGGAATTTTTTTTGAAATTACTACGTTCCCCAACAGTGGCATCCGAGCTAGGTTTTATGCGTTGATGTTATATGCATGAGTAGAACACAAGTAAGTTGTGGGCGATATAAGTCATACTGCTTACCAGCATGTCATACTTTGGTTCGGCGGTATTGTTGGATGAAGCGACCCGGACCGACATTACGCGTAGGCTTACGCGAGACTGGTTCTACCAACGTGCTTTGCACACAGGTGGCTGGCGGGTGTCAGTTTCTCCAACTTTAGTTGAATCGAGTGTGGCTACGCCCGGTCCTTGCGAAGGTTAAAACAGCACCAACTTGACAAACTATCGTTGTGGTTTTGATGCGTAGGTAAGAACGGTTCTTGCTAAGCCCGTAGCAGCCACGTAAAACTTGCAACAACAAAGTAGAGGACGTCTAACTTGTTTTTGTATACTTGTTTTTGTAGGGCATGTTGTGATGTGATATGGTCAAGACGTGATGAGATATAAGTGTTGTATAATATGATCATGTTTTGTTGAAGTTATCGGCAACTGGCAGAAGCCTTATGGTTGTCCCTTTATTGCATAAGATGCCAGCGCCAAATAATTGCTTTAAAATTATCGCTATGCGATAGCAATAGTTGCAAGAGCAATAGTTGGCGAGATGACCATGTGATGACACATTGATATAGATCAAGAGGATGGAGATCATGGTGTCATGCCGTTGACGATGGAAATCATGACGATGTTTTGGAGATGGAGATCAAAGGCACAAGATGATGATGACCATATCATGTCACATATTTTGATTGCATGTGATGTTTATCTTTTATGCATCTTATCTTGCTTTAATTGAAGGTAGCATTATAAGATGATCTCTCACTAAATTTCAAGATAAAAGTGTTCTCCCTGAGTATGCACCGTTGCCAAAGTTCGTCGTGCCCAGACACCACGTGATGATCGGGTGTGATAAGCTCTACGTCCATCTACAACGGGTGCAAGCCAGTTTTGCACACGCATAATACTCAGGTTAAACTTGACGAGCCTAGCATATGCAGATATGGCCTCGGAACACTGAGACCGAAAGGTCGAGCGTGAATCATATAGTAGTTATGATCAACATAGTGATGTTCACCATTGAAAGCTACTCCATTTCACGTGATGATCGGTTATGGTTTAGTTGATTTGGATCACGTGATCACTTAGAAGATTAGAGGGATGTCTTTCTAAGTGGGAGTTCTTAAGTAATATGATTAATTGAACTTAAATTTATCATGAACTTAGTCCTGGTAGTATTAGCATATCTATGTTGTAGATCAATAGCTCGCATTTAGCTCCCCTGTTTTATTTTTGATATGTTCCTAGAGAAAACTAAGTTGAAAGATGTTAGTAGCAATGATGCGGATTGGATCCGTGATCTGAGGTTTATCCTCATTGCTGCACAGAAGAATTATGTCCTTAATGCACCGCTAGGTGATAGACCTATTGCAGGAGCAGATGCAAACGTCATGAACATTTGGCTAGCTCAAGATGATGACTACTTGATAGTTTAGTGCACCATGCTTAACAGCTTAGAATCGGGACTTCAAAAACGTTTTGAACGTCATGGATCATATGGATGTTCCAGGATTTGAAGTTAATATTTCAACCAAATACCCGAGTTGAGAGATATGAAGTCTCCAACAAGTTCTATAGCTAAAAGATGGAGGAGAATAGCTCAAGCAGTGAGCATGTGCTCAGATTGTCTGGGTACTACAATCGCTTGAATCAAGTGGGAGTTAATCTTCCAGATAAGATAGTGATTGACAGAATTCTCTAGTCACCATCACCAAGTTAGTAGAACTTCGTGATGAACTATAATATGCAAGGGATAACAGATACAATTCCCAAGCTCTTCGTGATGCTAAAATCGACGAAGGTAGAAATCAAGAAAAACATCAAGTGTTGATGGTTGACGAGACCACTAGTTTCAAGAAAACGACAAAGGGAAGAAGGGGAACTTCAAGAAGAACGGCAAGCAAGTTGCTGCTCAAGTGAAGAAGCCCAAGTCTGGTTCTAAGCCTGAGACTAAGTGCTTCTACTGCAAAGGGACTGGTCACTGGAAGCGGAAATGCCCCAAGTATTTGGCGGATAAGAAGGATGGCAAAGTGAACAATGGTATATTTGATATACAGATTATTGATGTGTATTTTACTAGTGTTCGTAGCAACCCCTCGGTATTTGATACTGGTTCAGTTGCTGTGAGTAGTAACTCGAAACGGGAGTTGCATAATGAACAGAGACTAGTTAAGGGTGAAGTGACGATGTGTGTTGGAAGTGGTTCCAAGATTGATATGATCATCATCGCACACTCCCTATACTTTCGGGATTAGTATTGAAACTAAATAAGTGTTATTTGGTGTTTGCGTTGAGCATGAATATGATTTGATCATGTTTATTGCATTGTTGAGGAAATCATTAACTAGTAGCTGCTCGATTGGCTAGCGAGTAGGGGATTAATCAGCTAATCGGCAAGTTAATCGGCCATTTAATCAATTAATCGGACGATTTTTCGCTTTATCAGTTACTTGGTGACCCTATGAGTAGGGATTAATCGGCAAGTTAACTGGTTAATCGGATGAGTTCTTGAACAGGGGTTTATTGCAATACGGTTATTCATTTAAATAAGAGAATAAATTGTTGTTCTGTTTACATGAATAAAACCTTATATGGTTGCACACCCAATGAAAATGGTTCGTTGGATCTCGATCGTAGTGATACACATATTCGTAATATTGAAACCAAAAGATGCAAAGTTAATAATGATAGTGCAACTTATTTGTGGCACTGCCGTTTAGGTCATATTGGTGTAAAGCGCATGAAGAAACTCCATGCTGATGGGCTTTTGGAATCACTTGATTATGAATCAATTGATGCTTGCGAACCGTGCCTCATGGGCAAGATGACTAAGACTCCGTTCTCTGAAACAATGGAGCGAGCAACTGACTTATTGGATATAATACATACTGATGTATGAGGTCCGATGAGTGTTGAGGCTCGCGGCGGGTATCGTTATTTTCTGACCTTCACAGATGATTTGAGCAGATATGGGTATATCTACTTAAAGAAACATAAGTCTGAAACATTTGAAAAGTTCAAAGAATTTCATAGTGAAGTGGAAAATCATCGTGACAAGAAAATAAAGTTTCTACGATCTGATCGTAGAGACAAATATTTGAGTTACGAGTTTGGTCTTGAATTAAAACAATGTGGAATAGTTTCACAAAATCGTGCCACCTGGAACACCACAGCATAATGGTGTGTCCGAACGTCATAACCGTACTATTATTGGATATAGTGCAATCTATGAGGTTTCTTATCGATTAACCACTATAGTTTTGAGGTTATGCATTAGAGACAGCTACATTCACGTTAAATAGGGAACCATCTAAATCCGTTGAGACGACGCCGTATGAACTATGGTTTGGCAAGAAACATAAGCTGTCGTTTCTTAAAGTTTGAGGTTGCAATGCTTATGTGAAAAAGTTTCAACCTGATAAGCTCAAACCCAAATCGGAGAAGTGCGTTTTCATAGGATACCCAAAAAGAAAATATTGGGCACACCTTCTATCACAGATCCGAAGGCAAGATATTCATTGCTGAGAATGGATCCTTTCTAGAGAAGGAGTTTCTCTCGAAAGAAGTGAGTGGGAGGAAAGTAGAACTTGATGAGGTAACTGTACCTGCTCCCTTATTGGAAAGTAGTTCATCACATAAATCTGTTCCTGTGACTACTACACCAATTAGTGAGGAAGCTAATGATGATGATCATGTAACTTCAGATCAAGTTACTACGGAACCTCGTAGGTAAACCAGAGTGAGATCTGCACCAGAGTGGTACGGTAATCCTATTCTGGAGGTGATGTTACTTGACCATGACGAACCTACGAACTATGAGGAAGCGATGATGAGCCCAGATTCCGCAAAATGGCTTGAGGCCATGAAATCTGAGATGAGATCCATGTATAAGAACAAAGTATGGACTTTGATTGACTTGCCAAAAGATCGGCGAGCCATTGAGATTAAATGGATCTTCAAGAGGAAGACAGACGCTGATAGTAGTGTTACTATCTACAAAGCTAGAATTGTCGCAAAAAGGTTTTCGAGAAGTTCAAGGTGCTGACTACGATGAGAGTTTCTCACTCGTATCTATGCTTAAGTCTGTCCGAATCATGTTAGCAATTGCCACATTTTATGAAATCTAACAAATGGATAAACAAAACTACATTCCTTAATGGACTTATTAAAGAAGAGTTGTATATGATGCAACAAGAATGTTTTGTCTATCCTAAAGGTGCTAACAAAATATGCAAGCTCCAACGATCCATCTTTGGACTGGTGCAAGCATCTCAGAGTTTGAATATACGCTTTGATAAGTTGATCAAAGCATATAGTTTTATACAGACTTGCGGTGAAGCCTGTATTTACAAGAAAGTGAGTGGGAGCACTACAGTATTTCTGATAAGTATATGTGAATGACATATTGTTGATCGGAGATAATGTAGAATTATTCTGCAAAGCATAAAGGAGTGTTTGAAAGGAGTTTTTCAAAGAAAGACCTCGGTGAAGCTGCTTACATATTGAGCATCAAGATCTATAGATATAGATCAAGACGCTTAATAAGTTTTTCAATGAGTACATACCTTGACAAGATTTTGAAGTAGTTCAAAATGGAACAGTCAAAGAAAGAGTTCTTGCCTGTGTTACAAGGTGTGAAACTGAGTAAGACTCAAAAGCCGACCACGACAGAAGATAGAGAGAGAGAGAATGAAAGTCATTCCCTATGCCTCAGCCATAGGTTCTATAAAGTATGTCATGCTGTGTACCAGACCTATTGTATACCCTGTCCTATGTTTGGCAAGAGAGTACAATAGTGATCTAGGAGTAGATCACTGGACATTGGTCAAAATTATTCTTAATGGAATAAGGATATGTTTCTCAATTATGGAGGTGACAAAAGGTTCGTCGTAAAGGGTTACGTCGATGCAAGTTTTGACACTGATCCAGATGACTCAAAGTCTCAATCTGGATGCATATTGAAAGTGGGAGCAATTAGCTAGAGTAGCTCCATGCAGAGCATTGTTGACATAGAAATTTGCAAAATACATACGGATCTGAATGTGGCAGACCCGTTGACTAAACTTCCCTCACAAGCAAAACATGATCACACCTTAGTACTCTTTGGGTATTCATCACATAGCGATGTGAACTAGATTATTGACTCTAGTAAACTCTTTGGGTGTTGGTCACATGACGATGTGAACTATGGGTGTTAATCACATGGTAATGTGAACTATTGATGTTAAATCACATGACGATGTGAACTAGATTATTGACTCTAGTGCAAGTGGGAGACTGAAGGAAATATGCCCTAGAGGCAATAATAAAAGTTATTATTTATTTCCTTATATCATGATAAATGTTTATTATTCATGCTAGAATTGTATTAACCGGAAACATAATACATGTGTGAATACACAGACAAACAGAGTGTCACTAGTATGCCTCTACTTGACTAGCTCGTTGATCAAAGATGGTTATGTTTCCTAACCATAGACATGAGTTGTCATTTGATTAACGGGATCACATCATTAGGAGAATGATGTGATTGACTTGACCCATTCTATTAGCTTAGCACTTGATCGTTTAGTTTGTTGCTATTGCTTTCTTCATGACTTATACATGTTCCTATGACTATGAGATTATGCAACTCCCGTTTACCGGAGGAACACTTTGTGTGCTACCAAACGTCACAACGTAATTGGGTGATTATAAAGGTGCTCTATAGGTGTCTCCGAAGGTATTTGTTGGGTTGGCGTATTTCGAGATTAGGATTTGTCACTCCGATTGTCGGAGAGGTATCTCTGGGCCCTCTCGGTAATGCACATCACTTAAAGCCTTGCAAGCATTGCAACTAATGAGTTAGTTGCGGGATGATGTATTACGGAACGAGTAAAGAGACTTGCCGGTAACGAGGTTGAACTAGGTATTGAGATACCGACGATCGAATCTCGGGCAAGTAACATACCGATGACAAAGGGAACAACGTATGTTGTTATGCGGTTTGACCGATAAAGATCTTTGTAGAATATGTGGGAGCCAATATGAGCATCCAGGTTCCTCTATTGGTTATTGACCGGAGATGTGTCTCGGTCATTTCTACATTGTTCTCGAACCCGTAGGGTCCGCACGCTTAAGGTTTCGATGGCAGTTATATTATGAGTTTATGAGTTTTGATGTACCAAAGGAGTTCGGAGTCCCGGATGAGATCGGGGACATGACGAGGAGTCTCTAAATGGTCGATACATAAAGATCGATATATTGGACGGCTATATTCGGACACCGGAAGTGTTTCGGGTGATTTCGGAAAAACCGGAGTGCCGGAAGGGTTACCGGAACCCCCCGGGGAAGTATTGGGCCTTAGTGGGCCTGAGGGGAGAGAGAGGGCAGCAGTCCAGGAGGTGGCGTGCCCCTCCCATGAGGAGTCCGAATTGGACTAGGGGAGGGGGCGCGGCCCCTCTTTCCCTCTCCCTCTCCCTCTCTTTCCTTCCCCCTTCTCTCTTCCTCGTTGGACTAGGAAAGGGGAGTCCTACTCCAACTAGGAGGAGGACTCCCCCCTCCTTGGCGCGCCCCAAGGGCAGGCCGGCCTCCCCCCTTGCTCCTTTATATATGGGGGCAGGGGGGCACCTCTAGACACACAAGTTGATCTTCGTGATCGTTCTCTTAGCCGTGTGCGGTGCCCCCCTCCACCATAATCCTCGATAATATTGTAGCGGTGCTTAGGCGAAGCCTTGCGACGGTAGAACATCAAGATCGTCACCACGCCGTCGTGCTGACGGAACTCTTCCCCGACACTTTGCTGGATCGGAGTCCGGGGATCGTCATCGAGCTGAACGTGTGCTAGAACTCAGAGGTGCCGTAGTTTCGGTGCTTGATCGGTCGGGCCGTGAAGACGTACGACTACATCAACCGCGTTGTGCTAACGCTTCCACTTCTGGTCTACGAGGGTACGTGGACAACACTCTCCCTTCTCATTGCTATGCATCACCATGATCTTGCGTGCGCGTAGGATTTTTTTTTGAAATTACTACGTTCCCCAACACCGCACACCCATTGCCTGATGGGTGATAAAGCGATGGCAGGGCGATGCTGGCAAAGGTTCGCTTGCGGAGGCAAAGCCCTCGGTCCAGCTAACGTGACGAAGCTGGTCGGCTAGTGACGCTGAAGTCTCTAGTGTAGGTTGATGAAGAGATGGCGAAGCCCCCGGTCCAGCCGAGATGTCGAAGCCTCGATGTTAGCCGACGAGTCGAAGTAGGTCGGCATGATGGACATCGGCTTGAAGAAGCAACAGTGCGGCCCTGCTGATGCCGGTCGTGACGTGGTCGATGCTGGCTTGATGAAGTGACCGTGCGGCGATGCCGGCATGCCCGCTCTGTGTAATTCGTGGGGCGGCAACGTTAGTGATTATTTATCCTTCGCGATGCCAGACTCTTGTTCGGCTTGCCGAGATGATGATCCGAAGAAATTGAACTCGGCTCAACAAAGTGACGACGTGTCTAGCGCAGGTCGGCAACTTTGGAGCAATATTGCCGGACTGGTTTGACACCAGCATGATGGTGAAGATGACCTTAGAGGAGGCTTAAAAATTTACGGGAACGTGTTTAAAAACAACGCACAATACCCTAGAAGAGAATTCCTCTAAAAAGGTTGTCCAATATCACGTTTATAAAGAAACATGAATTCGGGCCGGATCCGTATTCGCGCAGAAAATGGATCCGAAAATTGGTCCACTCATTGAAAGGTTTCCGGAGTTTGAACCGTCGGATCGAGATGAAATTTATAGGGTTGGTAGATATGGGAATTCCGCAGTAGATGAACGGTTGGATCTTCCAAAGGACCTCCGAGCTGTGCTCTGGAGACCACGCCCTAAACTCGTCCAATTTCCCGTCCAGATTTGACAGGGCTCCGGTATATCGTAGATTGTCGGAGATTCCTCCATCGGAACTCGACGAAATTTTGCATGGCTATTGTAGATGTAATTCTGCACTATTCCACCGAACAATCGTCAAACCGACGCTCGAGAAGGCCGTGACGGCGAATGCAAGTTCGCTGTCCATAAAAACAGCACGGCCGCCCTCGGGCAATGTTGACGTTGAGCCCTCAAGCTCCATGGATGATTCCTCCCTGATCTTGATAGAGATCAGAGTTGATGTTTGATGAAGGCCCTCGTCCGAACATGGTGATCCGAACACGGGGCGCAGTTCTTGGTCGAACCAAGCTGACCAGTCAAGCTGGTGACGAAGATGCCGAAGCCGTAGTTGATCTGCAGGCGAGCCATCGATCTTTTTGCCGATCACATAGCGGAACTCACAATGTAAGCAGCAATGTCGGTGTCAAAACCGGCGGATCTCGGGTAGGGGGTCCCGAACTGTGCGTCTAAGGCGGATGGTAACAGGAGGCAAGGAACACGATGTTTACCCAGGTTCGGGCCCTCTTGATGGAGGTAATACCCTATGTCCTACTTGATTGATATTGATGATATGAGTATTACAAGAGTTGATCTACCATGAGATCGTAGAGGCTAAACCCTAGAAGCTAGCCTATGGTATGATTGTTGTTGTATATGATCTATCGACTAGCCTGGCCTCGGTTTATATAATGCACCAGAGGCCTAGGATAACAAGAGTCCTAGCCGAATACGCCGGTGGGGAGGAGTCCTTGTCTTGATCACCAATTCTTGTGGAATCTTCCTTGTATGCGGCAGCTGTCCAAATTGGCCCATGAGTATACGGCCATGGGGGTCCTCGGCCCAATCTAACTGATCGCGAGACGCCATGGTGAGTACCCCCTAGTCCAGGACACGGTCAGGTACGCTGCCACTGACTGTGGTCTCGCGCACGATGTCCCTAACCACGACCTCACCGCGATGGGCGTGCCTGGACCGAATGCGCCCTCGCCGCTCCTTCGGCGGTGGCGACTGGGAGCCGTCCTATGATAGCCGGGACTGGGAACCACCCGAGGTGGTGCGCTACTGCACTCCTTTTGCACCGGCCATGGCTACCAAAACCTGAGGCTCTGATGCCAATTGTTAGCCCTGAACTACTCGCTAGCACTCGAGTACACTGATAAACGACTGGTGGAAGAGCTAAGTGCTACTACTACTTGTGCTCTGCAAACTAGCAACGCACACACTGTTAGTGCTGCTCATACACACACGCACATGGAAGAGAGAAGCTCACGGACACGCTGATTGTTGTGAAGCTCAAATGGATTGGAGTGGAATGAGTTACATCGATGGAGCACAGCTCCTTATATAGTGGTCACGAACCGACCTAAGCAAAATATCTGCTAGATATGAAGTAAGCACTTGCGTCACATACTAGCTTATCTAGTAAGCTTCATTTCTACTACTTTTTTTTTGAATGTTGGCAAGCTGTCAAATTTGTTGATCAGAAGAAGGTATTACAAAAACACCCCCAAAGGAGGAATGCACCGCATAAAGGGCGAGTGCTAAAAAAAGAAGAAAGGAAAATATGGCTGCTCGGTTAAGTGAGGGAAACCGAGCTAAAACCAAAGCAGTGCTTAGCTAAACTAGGACTAAAGCACCACAACATATACAAAACGCCGAAAAGCCAAAACCTCACAACACACCCGAGCGGGCACTCGAGCGCCTACGCTGCTACCAGAGTGCACACCGACAACCGTCGTATTGTACCGGGCTGCTATGAGCATATCTGCAAACATCGATGACACCAGAGAGGAACAATACATCCGAAAGAGCGAGACATATGCCGCTCCGATCCCACGAGGCTAGCTGGCATAGCTCGCCTGGCGCTACTTGCATACAAAGGTTGCTCCTGCTGCTCTCACCGTCGACCAACGATCAACTCCAAACAGATGAACCACCAATGCTCCCTGCTCACCAAGACGATGCCCACTCCAGATGCACCACACCACCACCAACCAGGTGCTTCCAACACCAAACTTGACTCCAAGGCAATGCTTCCAACAAAGTAATGACGCCAAAGATGCCACCATTGCACACGGTTTTCACCGGGAGACAAGAACACAGAGCAGGGAGAGGTGTCGGACCCCCTCGATGGCACCTCCAACAAGGGAAATCACACACGAAGGCGTCATTTGCCATCAGCTCAAACCAGAGTCGAGCATGACTTTCGTCAGGGAAACCGAGCACCTATGCTGCGACGACTTCGCCGAACACACCATCGGCAGACCGGAGCAGCAGGCGCCACTTGCTACACCGCACAAAACTAAAGGAGCACTGCTGGCGACGCAAGCCTAGAGCGTCCCAAAGGCACATCCTAGACCACGCCACCCCAGACCACCATCCCGACAGGGAGCTACCACACAGTCCGCTTGGACTCAGTCGCCGGCCGAGCCACCTCCGGCCACCAAAGCGCCAGATACGACCGACATGGCCCATCAGATCCGGCCGCTCAAGCCAGAGGCCACCAGCCAGGGGTGCCCGCATCCCCTAGCATCACCCTGCAACGACGACACACTCGTCCGCGCCGCCCCTGGGCATCCCCGCAGCAGTGACCACGCCCAACTCCATCGACGCGCCGCCAAGGGCGCGCGCACCAGACGTTGGATGAGCATGCGGCCACGCACCTCCACCGCGCAGCCACGGACGCGAAACGCGTGGATCCGGGCACACAAACCATAGATCCCTGGCTCCAGCAAGCTCCGGCGGATCTCCATGGACGCGCCATGATGCAACCCCTCTTGATGCGCCAGAGTAGCCAGGGATAGCGCCCCGCCGCCGCCTTCCTCGGGGCCGGCCCGGGCTTCGCCGGCGGGCACCCTCTGGCGACGGCGAGACAGGTGGGGGAGGGGGCGGGGGCTGTGGCGGCGCTAGGGTTTCTACCCCGTGTCGTCAGAGCTAGGCGAGGCGGGGGTCGGGGCTTGGTTTGCACCTCTCCGAACTGCTTCGTTTCTACTACTACTGCCTTAACTAGTAAGGAATGCAAAATCTATTGCTGCGGACCTGCACCTCCTGCATGCTAGCTAAGAGCATCTCCAGCCGTTGGCCCCCAGGGGCGCCTAAAATCGCCGCCTGGGGGTGAGCCGGCGCAAAAATTGGGCCTGGGAGCGAGTTGGTCCCCAGCCGCCGGCCCCAGGGCCGCCCCCAGGCACGTTTAAAAATAAAATTTGTATAGCAAATTTCGGCATAGTTCGGCGAAGTTTGGCTAAACACGATAAATTTCGGCAAACTTGGGCATATATTAGACATGTTCGCGGATTTTCATTACATAGCAAAATAGATAACTAATCTAAAAAAGAAACTGGCTGAACGCTGAGGAGTCGCCGTCGTCGCCGCCATCGTCGCCGCCATCGTCGGACTTCTCCTCCTTGACGCGGCCGTCCCTGGTGGACCCCTGACCAGTGTCGCCAATGCGGGCAGGTGGCGGCGTCGCGTCGTCGTCGTCGCTGTCGTAGATGACGACGACTCCGCCTTCGTCGCGACCGCGTCGGCGCTCTGCGAAGCGGCACACTGGCGCTCCTTCGCCTTCTCCAGGCGCTCCTTCTCCATCTCTATGGAGTCCCTGCGCGCCCATTCCAGGGTCGCATCGTTGTCGTCGAGCTCTGTCTTCACTGGCGCGGCCGGCTCCTTCTTCATCGGCGCGAGCCCCGGCTCCGTCTTTGGCTTGACGAAGCGCGGAGGAGGAGCCGACAAGGAGGCGCGTCGGCCACCCTCGTTGATGATGGTGCCGGCGTTGCGAGTGCGTCGGCCGAGCGGCGTCTCCGCCGCGGGCTCGGCCTTGACGCTGAGCAGGGCCGGAGTACCGGAGAAGTGCGAGGAAGACCGTAGGAGGAAGAAAAGGAGGAGGACCCAAACCTCCTTGGCGCCCATGGCCCGACGCGTCGGTGGTGCGCCGGGGCGACCACCCTCGCCGGGTATGCCAACGGCGGGTCGTTGCCGCCCTCAAAGTACGTTAGCACGCCCTCGAGTGTGCGTCTGGGGACGTCCCACCACAGGTGGCGCCCCTTGCTGTTCTTCTGGCCCCCGACCACCGGCACGTCGTTGGTGGACGCCAACCGCTGCTGCTGGCGGCGCTCGAAGTACGCCGCCCAAGCCGCGTGGTTGTCGGCGGTGTACTGGGGGAGGGAGAGCTGGGCGTCGGTGAGGGAGGCGCGTACGACCTCGACCTCCTCGGCGAAGTATTTGGGCTTGGCCACGGCGTCGGGCAACGGGGGAATGGGCACTCCCCCGTCGCTGAGTCTCCACCCCGTCGGCCCGGCGCGCATGTCCGGCAGCGCCGGGATGTTCACCTGGAACAGGAGCCAGGACTCCTGTTCGGGCAGCGAACGGCGGCCGAAGCCGTTGGCCGCCGCCTCGTCTCCGGGGAAATGCTCTACCATGGCGATGGGCTCGGAAGAGGTAGAGAGAGAGAGGGAGGGGCTGGCGGCGATGCTCGGGAGAGGTAGAGGGAGGGGCTGGGCGGCGGCGAGGGGCGGGGCTGGTGTGGGCACAGGCGAGTGAGGCCACCGGCTATATAGCTGCGCCGCGCCCGTGTGAACGCGTGCGAGGGAGGGGAGGCGTCGGCGCGCCGTCCCGTGACGCGCCGTCCGTGAGGAATCAATGGTAAGGCTGACCAGCGGCAGCCTTGCCATTGATTCCCCGCGGGAACCGAGGCCGTTGGGGGAAGACGAGGCGCTGTGTCGCTGACGCGGCTGGCCCGCGGGTTTTTCGCGCCAAAACAGCTCGCCCCGGCGCCCCCCAACGCGCCGGGTTCGACCTGGGTCCGCCGGCGCTGTTTTCGGTCCAGGCCGGCAAAAATCAGGCTCCTGGGGGCGCGACTGAGCCGTTTTTTCAGCGCCGGCGCGAGAAAATCGCCTGGAGAGGCCTTTCTGGGGGCGCGGCTGGAAATGCTCTACGTGACCGCTCATGCTGCCGCTGTAGCCATGCATGCATCAGAGACAGGGTTGGGCCTACAATAGACAGCAGGCAAACTTGCCTGCCATTTTTTGTGAAATTTAAGAGGCATAATTCTTGCAAAGTTTCTTACAATGATATCATGTCTATGCCTTTTCCCATTGTTATACGGTCTAGCTGTAGGTTATACTCCCTCCATTCCACAATGTAGTGCTTCCTCTATCCCCGTGCTTCAACTTTGATCGTAAATTTAACTACCAAGACCGATTGTGGCGGGAGCAAAAATTATATCAGTAAATTCGTATTCGAAAGAAGTTTTCAATTATATAATTTTTTCTCCCGCCGCAGTTGGTCTCGTTGGTTAAATTTATGGTCAAAGTTGGACCTTGGAAAGCGCGGGCGCACTATATTTTGGAATGGAGAGAGTAGTACATAATGCACTCAGATGAGGTGGAAAAAAACACGCAGTTTCCTCTGAAAAGATGGGTATGTCAGTGGATCAACATTTCGATGGCGTAAATTGCAAGTGTTTCATTTTTGCTTTTTCTTATATGAAGGTTCGTTTCACTTTTTGTACTGTTGTAGTTCTTGCAAGGATGACCGAATGGCACCTTGTAGGATCTTGATTGATGGTGTCCAAAAACTGAATACGCAGCATATATGACTCAATTTCCAATACTAGTTTAACATATACTGCATGTAGAAACCAGGTGAAAGTTGCCTGCCATTTTCTCTAAGATTTTAAGAGGCATATGTCAGTGGATTAACTCGCTGGCATAAATTATAATTTTTCCATCTATACTTGCTCGCCTTCTGGTGTTCGTGCTAGGATTTAGGATGTTAACTGTTGGTGCCTCAAAGCTGAAATGTAGCAGTTATGACTGAATTTCCAATATGGTGGGTAGTAGTGGAATGAGTGTCGGGAGGTGAAGCTATCCGCCTCCACGTCGTCGGCAAGCAGCTAATCGGCCGAAGATGTTGAGGCCGCAAAGCTTGGCTTCAACGGGAGGAGAGGAGAGATGGCCCTCATGGGATACAAGCGCCATCGACCTCCCATGGGCTACTCTGCCTCGCTGCCAGCAGCGCTCACGGACATGCTGGCGTGATGGTCGTGGCAGTGGGGTGCGGTCGGGCTGGCGATCTCGCCTTCATCCTCGCTCTTGTCGAAGACCTCATCCTTCGCCTCATCGATCTCCTTGTAGGCGGCCTCTAAATCCGCCTGATACTGGTGGTAGCGCCAGCGGTTCTCGCCTTCATCCTCGCTCTTGCCGAAAGACCTCATACTTCGCCTCATCGATCTCCTTGTAGGAAGGCTCTAAATCCGCCTGATACTGGTGGTAGCGCCAACGGCCGAGGCTGATGTCGCGGGCGAAGTAGTAGGAGCTCGAGAAGGCCATGGCAGGTGTGGTGTGGAGAGGAGATAGAGAGCGAGATGGGTGGATGGATGCGGCTGCGCTGCGGTCTGGGGGTTAAATAGCGGGCGAAGGACAAGCCAGGCGGCGAGGTCCTTAATGGTGGGCGGCAGACGGACAGATGGGTGTCATCTTGATGAAGTTTGTGTCTCTTTTTGTCATGGTGATGTATAAAGCGAGAGCCTGCTTCGCCAGAAAAGGATGAGTGGCCGACTCGTGTGAAGGCTGTAGGAAATGCATTGGCATTGGCATCAAAGTAGGCTAACATGGTGATCTGTGGCGGTCCCGACGGCATCATCTTTACCTCATGCCGCCACTTATTCACATGTGATAATGCTCCATATGCAACACTAGAGGCTTTGCAAAGAAGGAAATGCATTGGCATTGGAATGGAGCTCGCTTCCGTTCATCATCGAGATGGATAGTGCTGAAGCTGCTGCGATGATCTCCAATCCCTGAGTTAATAGATCTCAATATGCTGCAATTATCCAGGAGATTGCAACCTTGATGAAGGGAGGCAGAGAGACTGTGGTGCATGCTATTAGAAAAAAGAGTAGTCATGTTAAGCCATGAACTAGCTAAATCTCTCGCCCGTTTTGGTGAAAAAAGCGCTCATGTCCATCCGTCACAGCAAACCCGAATGACTATTCGATATGCTTGAGCCGCCTTCGGACTCGCCCCGCATGGTGATCTTGGTGACCATGTGGCGGTTGTGGCACGTCCACAACGAGATCACAGATGATATGAAACCCTTCCCCCCGCAAAAGAAAGGACACATGCATGCCCCAAAAATCTCTCTCCACCCCCAAACTAGTGGTTAAATATTGCTTTGGTGAAAAAACTGCAAATCAGACAAAATATTATTTCTTGTTTTTTGAAATTGGATAGAGGTTCCTTGCTCGTTTGAAGGTGGTTTATTGGATGAAGCAACACTAGTGTTGTACATGTGGTGGTCTAATCAAACAATAGAATGACTGAAATAAAAAAAATCCCATGAAACATAAAAAAAGAGACTTTTGTAAAAATAAATCTTAATCGGAGTTTAAATCCAATGAAGTTTGGTAATGTTCCCCGACGAACGTTTGCCGGGAACATGTGGCATTTCAAACGATTTTGATGGCATTTTTAGTTTGTGGGACGACAGTTTATTCAAGCAGACACGACACTTTCTTGGAAGATGACATTTCCTAGACTTTATCTCAGAAAAAGCCATGTTGCTCTCAAGAAGTTGTCACCCCGCAAATAACTGAAAAATGCCATTAAAACCGTTTGAAATGCCACCTGTTCCCCGCGAACGTTCGTCAGATGGAAATCAGAATCTGAGTAGAGATATTCGGAAATCCAAAGTGCCTTCGCTCCAGGGAGGCTTATCACTGACAATTCTATTATTGCTTTTGAGTGCCTTCATCACATACAATCACTGAACCAAAACAGACCCGCGGCGTGTGCCTACAAGCTTGACTTGTTGAAGGCATATGACTGCGTGGATTGGGACTTCTTGGAGAAGGCACTAGGGAGATGGGGCTTTGCCCAACAGTGGATTACATGGATTATGGAGTGTGTGAAATCAGTGAAATATTCGGTCAAATTCAATGGACAATTGCTTGAGAGTTTCATACCCTCGAGAGGATTAAGGCAAGGTGATCCTTTGTCGCCGTTCTTATTTCTTTTTGTTGCTGATGCCCTTTCTGCCCTATTCTCGAAATCAGTGGAGGAAGGCTCGCTAAAGGGGGTGGCTATATGTCGTGGTGCACCGGTTATTTCTCACCTGTTATTTGCAGATGATACTATGTTGCTTTTTGAGGCGTCTGGCGAGCAAGCGAGCATTGTGAAGGGGCTGTTGAACACTTATACTTCTGCGACGGGTCAACTTATTAACCCAGAGAAGTGTTCCATCCTTTTTTTCTGACAACTGCTCGGATGCGGTGGCGGATGAAGTCAAAAGCACCCTCGAGGTTACGCAGCAGGTGTTCGAGCCAAAGTACCTTGGCCTTCCGGTGCCAGAGGGAAGAGTGCACAAGGGACAATTTGAATCTCTTCAGGAGAGATTGAGGAAGAGATTGATTGATTGGAGTGAACAGTTTGTCTCGGTGGGGAACAAGGAAATTTTGATCAAGGCGGTGGCGCAAGCTATACCTACATACGTCATGAGTGTGTTTCGGCTACCGGCCTCTGTTTGCGATGACTTAACGCGTATGATGAGGCAATACTGGTGGGGTGTGGAGAATGGTAAAAGAAAAATGGCATGGCTCAGTTGGGAGAAGATGATCTTGCCCAAGGATATGGGAGGAATGGGTTTTAGAGATATGAGATCCTTTAATCAGGCGCTACTCGCGAAGCAAGCCTGGAGATTGCTTGACAGTCCGGACAGTTTGTGCGCCCGTTTACTCCGGGCCAAATATTACCCCAATGGTAACTTGCTTGATACCGTCTTTCCTTCAAATTCGTCGGCTGTATGGAAAGGCATCATGCATGGACTTGATCTATTGAAAAAGGGGCTGATATGGCGTGTGGGTGATGGCTCGTTAATTAAGACTTGGCGGGATCCCTGGATTCCAAGGAAGTATGACTTCAAACCGATCACCCCAAAGAGGAATTGTAGACACAATTGGGTTGCGGACTTCTTGGATGAATCTGGTGCATGGAATATGCAAATGCTGAGGCAATATTTCTGGGATATGGACATACGTGAAATTATCAAGATCCGAACGTCATCAAATCGGGGGCAGGATTTTTTGGCATGGTTCCCAGAAAAGAGTGGTTTGTTTACTGTTAAGAGTGCTTATCACCTCGCAAGAGAATACCAATTATCAGACTCGATGAGCGCGTCTAGCTCTAACCCAAGCAGACACAGGTCGATATGGAGTCGGGTGTGGGATGCGCGGGTACCTCTCAAGATGAAGATCATGGCGTGGAAAGTGGTGTCAGGAGCACTCGCAACAAACTCTTGCAAGAAATATAGACACATATCTACGCATGATACTTGCCCTCTTTGTGGCTCAGATAAGGAGACCAGCTTCCATGCGTTGGTTACTTGTGAGTATGCTCGGGCAGTGTGGATGCAAATGCGTGCAGTTTGGAACCTCCCTGATCCCCAACTGCTCCGAGACACAGGAAAGGAGTGGCTGTTGAATGTACTGATGAACTGCAATGATGAGATGCGGGACTGCACTATAATGTTAATATGGAGGATTTGGACACTGAGGTCTGATATGGCGCATGGTAAAGATGTTCCAAGTCCGGCGGCTACGGCAGATTATTTGCAAAGTTATATGCACTCGATACATTTGGTCAGGAGATACTCTGCGGAGGATATCATAAAGGGGAAGATGTCACTATTTGGAGAGGAGCCGGTCAGGTCGCCCGGTACGGCAGTGCGGTTACCTTGGCCTCGTCCTGAGGATGGCCAAGCTGCCTTGTCGGTCGATGGATCTTTCTCACCAGTGGATGGATCAGCGGCTGCAGGTATGATACTTAGAAGAGTGGATGGGTCGGTCATATTTGCAGCTTACCGGTGTATCTTCAACTGCAACGATGCTTTGGAGGCGGAACTACATGCAATAATGCAAGGGATGGCACTAGCAATCCAGCATTGCAACTTGCCGATCGTTGTTCAATCCGATTCTGCCCAAGCTCTTTCGTCTCTGACCGGTGAGAGTCTGTCCAGGTCGGCTTATGGTCATTTAGTAGCTGAGATTCGTCGTCTGATGGGTGGTAGAGAGTTTATTCCAGTGAAACTTAAGCGAGAACAGAATAGGGTAGCAGATCGTTTGGCTACGTATAGTCGTACAGAGAGCACTACTGATGTATGGCTTGGGAGGGCCCTCCGTGTATAGAGGAGCTTTTGCCATTTGATTGTAACCCTATGAATATGGAATAAAACTCTTTTACCCGTGCAAAAAAAAAAGAAATATTCGGAAATCCGGAAAAGAAGTAGAAAAAGGAAGAGGGGAAATTCACTCAAATTAGTGATAGTTTCTGTCTACCATGTGCACGAGCCAGGTTCTGGCGGGCCAGGTTTCAAAAATCAAAAATTGAAAGGAGGAGCGGAAGATGTCTCTGTCTCTCCTTCACGTGGCCACTCCCCACCCCACCCCACCACCCCACCACCCATACCCATGGTTGCCGATTTGAGGCAAAAGAGTTCTGCAGTCTGCACACCCATTTGCTGCCCTGAACCACCCCATCCGCCTCCCCTGCTTCCTCCTCCTTCCTGCCGCATTCCCCTTCCCCTCCTCTGCGCCGGCAACACGATGGTTCGCACTCGCGGCGGCAAGGAGAACTGGGTGTTGCCGCCGGACGCTGTGCAGCTCAAGGAGGAAGACGGGGAGACCGCAGCGACGGTGATGGTGGCCACCGCCGCCGCCGCCGCCGCCCCGAGAGTGGAGATCGTCGTCGACTTCGACAAGTCCCTGCTGGACTGCCCCCTCTGCTCCTTGCCGCTCAAACCTCCCGTCTTCCAGGTACGTACAGTAAAATGGACCATCTTTGCTTTGTTCCCTTGCTTGATTCTCCTTCTTCCGTCTCGCGCACACAATAATTTGCTTCTTGCGCAGTGCCCGGCGAAGCACGCGGCGTGCGGCCCCTGCACCGCGAACCAGGCCAACCAGTGCCCGGCGTGCGACGGCGCGTACGAGCGCGACGAGGGCGCGGACCGCTACCTCCTGGCGGTCAGGGTGCCCTGCCCCAACCAGGCGTACGGCTGCGGGAGCTCCGTGGTGTACTGCATGGCGGGCGACCACCGGCTGGTGTGCCCGCACGCGCCGTGCCGCTGCCCGGAGCCCGGATGCGGCTTCCTCGGCGCGCCGCCCGCTCTCCGCCTCCACCTCGCCGAGCGCCACGCCTGGCCCGTGACCGACATCGCGTACGGCTCCGTGCTCGAGATCCAGATGCAGGGGCGGCGGCTGCTGTCCGCGGAGGGCGGGGAGAGGCTGTTCCTGCTCGTGGCGAGCGAGCGCGGCGTCAAGGTGGTGCGCGTGAGCGCGGCCGTGGACGAGGACGGCCCATCGGCGTCATGGTACAGGTGCAAGGTGTGGGTGCACGCGCCCGTGGACACGGACACCGGCCACATGGACGTCCTGATGCTGGACGCCAAGGTGGAGAGCTGTGCGGTGCCCTCCGAGGAGGCGGCCATGAGCGCGGGTGGCAGGTACCTGCCGGTGCCGTCCGACGTGCCGGCGCCGGATGGAGGAGGGATCGTCCTGCGTCTCCGCATCGACAAGCAGGTCACGGCGAGCAGGAGCCCCCGTTCCCGTGCCTGATTACTTACTTGGTCACCTTCGTCTCTTTATTATCTATCTATACTCGCCTTAACCTGGAGTACTATATATACTGTATTTACCATGGTTAGACATTGGCGATTTGGTAGAATGGTAGTGAACTGGTGTGGTAGTGATCCAAGGTTGGACCTTGGTTGGGCTCTGATTGATTCTGTCCATGGCAATGTTTGCCAATGTATCGCGTAGGCCATATATGCGGCTGATGACTGATAAACTAGTAATCCTACTTGGCCTGTTCTCGTCGATCGCTTGCCAGTTCATTTTACTCTACTTGTTTGACTGCTGCAGTTCTTCCGAGGATGAACAAATGTCACTTTGTAGGATCTTGATTGTTTGTCTGTGAAAACTGAACATAAAGCAGCTAGAACCCAATAGTCCACAGTAGAGAAATGAACACATACTGCATACAGGCAGAAGGCAAAGTAGCCTGCCATTTTCTCTGAATATTTATGACTGATATTTACGGATCAAGATTGCAGTGGCATACATTGCAACGATTAGATTAGGCTTGCTCGGCTGCTAGTGTTGATCTTGCTAGGATTCCTAAATGGGACCTTGTAGGATTTTAACTGTCACTGTGTCGAAGCTGAAAATGCAGCAGCTATGACTGAATTTCCAATCTGGTGGGTAGTAGTGGACTGCTAGTCTAGTTGCTCTTACTATGTACATCGAGTAGCCGGATCTTAATTGTCGGTGTCTCAAAACTGAATATAGTTTTCCACGACGTTACCGAGGAGAAACCGGCCTGTTTTCAATTTAGTAGTGGGGAGAACTGGGAAGTGAAATGCTTGTTTGCTGACCTCTTACAATGCAGTAGATGATCGTTTTTTTTTTTTTTTGGCTCGCGTTGCGCCCTGCTGCTATGAACTTTTCAAAGGACCGCGCGACGAGAGGCACCGCACGCTATTGCGTGTTTCCCTAAATCCTGCGGTTCTTCAGTTCTTTATCAATTCTTCGTTCCTGCTGAATGTCATGCTAATTTCCTTATTTTCTTCAGTGTGTGGATAGGCATGTTTTGTGTTCTCTGTGCCATCTTCAAGGTAATCGCTCCATCGGCACCTGCTCCATCTGTTTCCTGTTTCTGCGTTTACTTTCTTTATTATCTGCGCGGATGGATGCCTGATAGGCTGTAGGCTGCTGTAACACACAGTGCAGAAGGACACGCTGAAACTTGCCTGCCGTATTCTCTGAAACTTGTATGCGATATGCTAGTGGATTAACATTTCCATGGCATAAATTGCAGTTATTCCTTGTTTGATTTTGAAAGCAATAGATGTTCCATTTTACTTTTCTGGATGCTGCTGTTCTTGGTAGGATGACCAAAAGGCACCTTTTACGATCTTGACTGCTGGTGTCTTGAAAACTGAATATGTAGCATATATGACTTAATTTCCCATCTACTCCGAAATACTACCTCTGTTCCCACCGGTGAAACAGAGGGTGTACTAGTATAACGCATACTGCATATAGACTGCATGCAAATGTACCTGCCATTTCCTCTGAAATTTGCCTGCCATTTGATCAACATTTCAGTGCAATAAATTGCAATATTTCCATCTAAGTATCCTTGCTCGGCTTCTGTTGTTTTTATTGCTATAGGATTACTAAATGGGATCTTCTAGGATGTTATCTGTTGTTCAAAAAACTGAAAATGTAGCAGTTTGTAACTGAATTTCCCATCTAGCGAGGTAGTGGAATGCTAGTTTAGCTGGTTTGTTGCTGTGTAGGATCTTTATTGTTGGTGCCTCAAAACTGAATATGGTTTTTTCATAACATAAACTGAGGAGCAGTTTGGTTAGTAAAAATGTGAGTTTAGCTATCTCTTTTACCATGTACTTGATACTCTTCTTGTTTCCGCATTCACTGTATGTTGCACTTTCTTCTTCCTAAGAGTGGGAGTAAAAACAAGAATCTTTTCTCCATGGATAGTAACAGGGCAAAGGTGAAAGTTGCATGCTGTTTTCTCTGTAATTTAAGAATGTCAGTGGATCAACATGTTGGTGCCCTAAATTGCAACTATCCCATTTTGCTTTTGGAAGAAAGTTTTTTCTTTTGTTATTTACTTCTTTGGCTCCTGCTGTTCTTTCTTGGATAAAAAATTGGTACCATGTAGGATCTTGATTGTTGGTGTCTGAAAACAGAATTCTTAGCAGTTCGGATTCAGTTTCCAATCTGGTGATTTGTAGTGATTTGCCACTTTAGCTGCTCGCTTATTTACTACTCCTTCCATTCGGAAATAATTGACGTGGTTTTAGTTCAAATTTTGTCTAAATCCGAACAGAGTTAATATGTAGGATCATAATTGTTTGTTCTACAACTGAATGTAATTTCCCATGCAATAACAGAGGAACAGCCTGTTACTATAGACGATTGATATCGTCCTTTCTGGTTGCATTGCACTCTGTTGTTATGATCTGAAGAAAGGATCGAGTAGGCGCATTGCTCACCGTTGTGCGTTTTGCTGGTTTATTGTCCATTTTTTTGTTGCTGCTGATTGCTATGTTAAATTTTCTTACATCGCACGTTTTGTGTCCCCTGTGATGTCGGGTATGTATGTAGTGATGTTGCATCGTACCAAATTGGACAAGGATATTCGTATGTGTAGTAGTTTCGATAGAGTATATACAAAAACTGAGCAGAATTGAAACCAAAATAACCAACTAGCGAATTGTGGCTCAATATAATAGGCCCCACTCCGATAATGGGCTCTTTTATTGACTCAAAATGTAGTGCCAAGCAGATGCAAATCATTTTCAGTGTCTGCCTTATGTTGCTTGATAATCTCTTTAACACCCTACAAACTGAACGCATTTCTGGCTCGCTCCAGGTCTGCAACAAATGGGTAAGTAAAAACGAATAATTGCATCCCTAGATTTTTTATCATCAAAAGCTTGATTGCACAGAATCTGTTGCGAGTAATTAATCAGCAAGTAAACATGAGCAAGCCAGGACATAAGACGCATTACATGCACACACATAGGGAAAAACAAATCTAAGACTGCATCAATCAGATCATGATTAGTGTATTGAAGTGAATTAGATGTTTGGACTGCTCAGTTTTGAACAAACTAAAAGAATAGTGAAACTAAGAAGTTTCAGTCACAGAATGGAAACATATACTATGATAATGAAATCAGCAGACTTGGTTAAATAATAATTTCAATCACTAAAAAGGGGGCATGTAATGGAATCTATGTAGAATGGAACATTATTATAGCCTTTGACGATTGCAGACGGTGCATTATAGGTTTGTCTTCCTTTGCTTGGCGCCGATTGCGCCTTAAAATACCGACCATCACCAATTTAATCTTTTAAGGGTGTATATATTATCCTTGCAGTATATCTCTCTTTTGCCACCAATGGATTTATATGTTACCGAACAAGCCATGCGCTCATATATCCTCAGAAAGTTGGTACTTCCACTGAACTAAATAACCAGGTAGGTAGATCTTAATTCTACATGATGAGCATTATGCATATATACAATATAACCAAGTTTATTAATTAATTTTACCCAAGATGCATGGTATCATCCCGCATTGCGAGCTAGTAACAACGAAGAAACTAATTCTGACAATCAACCATGAGACCAAGCATGACTAGAGTTTCAAAATTTTGGTCAACTGACCTATATATATATATATATATATATATATTATATATATATATATATATATCATGACTTGGGCGGCGACTTGTCGGACCCAGACTCGAAATCTAGGACCGTGTTGACTTTAGAGCCGGCTTTTTTTTCGACCATCAAGAGGCGGAGAAGCAGCCTTTAAACCAAGCATCGACGCAGCACGGACGACTCCCACGACGACGGAGCTATGCTTGGTTTAGAGGCTGTCTTCTCCACCTGTTGGTGGTGAGAACCGTCGGAGGAGACGAGGCATAGGATTGCGGGGAGGCCATGGGAGCAACCAGCAGTTGTAGGTTAGCGTCCGTCTTTTGGACTCTCTATATGTATCTCCTCTTGACAGATTTTATTGACAAAAAAACGGATCGCCACTTGCCCTATAGTAGGAAATGTGACTAGGCCACAATCGTGTCCTTCCTTGTGCGCCGATATCCTACGGAGTATTATAAGGTAACAAACCTTGTTACAATCCTAAACATAATTAGGTGCTCTATAAAATTGTAGGCACACGACTCTATGGTTGTCTGATTGGATTCCATGCACCATCTTTGCACGGTAATATGTGCCTCATTTATACCATAAAGATCATAGTATTTTTTTTTCTCGAATACGCACGAGCATGCGTATCATATATTCATAGAAGAAGAGGCCAAGATGACCGATACAACGCCTTTCGGCACAATGCTACACCAAGAGGTTAGCATCCCCATCCACCATGACAACACCGACACACTACTCGCCCTGCCCAAACACAAGCCATAAATGGCGAACATGTAGAACACAGAGCACACATGCCGCGTCACATCCGGATCCAACACCTCGGAGTACAACCTTCAAACCAAACTAGATCAACGCACCCTCCACTCTTAGTGCCTAGGAGATCGGCAAGTGAACAGCAGGAGCTAGCCTAACTTGAGGAAGATATCTCAAAAGAGGCGTCGAAGATGGAGTACATTGCGCACTGGATGCCCATGCCCACGGCAACAACCAGCACGTGACAACATGGCGCCTAAAGCCGCGTCGCCGAGGCAAACGAGGCAACCACACCAGCTACTCCTCCACGCAAGACACCCCAAGCACCCACACAGCGTCTCCAAGGAAAGGACGACGCCATGGCGCCGCCGCTGCGTGGCCCGGCGAACCGAACCTGGGGTTTCCCCCGGTGCTTGATCAGGGGATGGACATGGCCATGACAACGCCTACAGGGAGGAGATGGCACCCACAGGCGTCGTCGTTGCCCGCAGCCGCAGCAGCGCACGGATTTCTCCTGACCATGTTCATCAAGTCTACGCAGAATAGCAAACTGGGAAGTGGGGAGCAAAGTTGTCACCTTGGGCCATTACCGTGGAGAGGGAAGTAGCATGTCGCCGTCGTCGAGCCACAGATCAGCCGGCAGCAACCACACGCCGCCAAGATCTCGAACCACCGCGCCACCTTGCCGCACAGTTTTCCGGGGCCGCCGCCCCGGCTTCCACACTGAGGATCCATTTTCCAGAGCCGCTCTGCCACCAGCCAACACCCGCCTACCATCCATGGGCCAACACCGCCATCACCAGGACATCTCTCCACCACCTCGAGCGACGCCGCCGCGCCGCCCCCGTCGATCCGTGGCACACCGCCACCACCACAGATCCGTAGACGCCAGCCGGAGCAGCCACGCCCCAGCCCGCCCGCCATGCGCGGAGGCCCGCCATGGAAGCCGCCGTCCTGGCCGGATCTGGGAGAGCACGGACCCCCGAAACAAGGCCATCCCGTAGCCCCACGCCGGGAACCGCCGGCCACCGCACTCCCCTGCCTCCGCGTCCCCGGGGCCGCCGCCCCGGCATGCCCGCGCCGGCCAGCCGCCATCCCCGCCCCCAGCCGAGTCCGGCGGTCGCCAGCGCCACCACGAGAAGGAGCCGCCCTCGGCGCCGTTTGGCAGCAGGGGCCCGCCGCCACCGCGACGCAGATGCCGGCGGCAGCGGCGGAGAGGGAGCACCGGATTGAGGGCTTCTAGGCGGCGGCGCGGTTGCGCCCCCGGAGTCGCCTGGGGAGCGACTCGGGGGGTTGGGGAAAGGTCGGGGTTAACCTAAAAAAATTGGTCAAAGAAATTATAATAAAGATCATAGTATAAGCCACAATAAATATCGATGTGACAAAACTAAAGAGAATACAGAACGCTAATCTTTGCCCAAAGGGACACTAGTCAAACGGAAAAATTACAATGAAGGTAGAAGAATCCCTTGAGCTTGACACCAACGTCCATCACCAGTCTCTGGCACCACCACAGCAGCCATCAAAGGGGAAAATAACGAACCACCTCCTCACCGAAGCTCGACGCGACTCCATCACTGATATATATGCAGCTTTACGGACCTCCAAGGTGGCTCACCAAAGGGCAAGCCATTACCGTTGAACAGATCAGTCCAGGGCAACACACCGGACATGCCATTGAACTCCAGATCTGACATCCCCGCACGACTAAAACATCGGAGGAAAAAACCATGTCTACCATCCAAGAACCATGAACCCAACACACGATCCATCATTTTTTTCAGATGTCGCTGATGCAGACCACAATCTGGTTCCGCTCCTGCACTACCTCCCAAGCTCCGCACCGGCGCTGGAGCAAACCTTAGATCTGGAGATGCCGCTAATGCTCTTTTTGGATGGATGTGATGCCCATGTCTCATATGTTGGCTGGCTGATGTGAGAAAGTTTTTTTAAAGAAAAAAAATTGAGGTGGGGCCATGGAGGTGAGTTTGTTTTGTTCTTTTTTCTTTAATATAGATAAACACACACACACCTTCCTCTCAAGCGGCGTGCAATGCCACGCCCCAATCACTAGTTTGTATCAAATTACTAACAAAATACTACTGAAATATCACTTGCGTCAAATATAGTTTCTTAACCGAATGAAACTTGAATGATCCAATGGATCACTTTCCCTTATCTCTACTAGTAAGCGTGCACGTACGTTGCACATACTATTATCATGGCTGGTGTCGAAGTAACCGCCGTGGAGCCGCGGGCGCAAGGACGCGTTGAGTTAGTCATGGGTGCAGTGGTGTAGAGATAGAGGTGCGTCGGGAAGAAGTCGGTGTGGACGAGTTGTCGTGCTGGGTTTGCCAAGCCTGGGACACATCATCGACGAAGGTACACATCGGTGTTGCCAGCACCGGACATGCGTACACGGATGAAGTTGATGTTGATGAGGCGCCGCTCCAGGCTTGCCAGGCCTAGGAACACGCCGCAACAAAGGCACACGTCGGTGTTGACAGTACCGAACATGCATAGATGAGGACCTACATGAGTTGTACACCATGTCGAGGGGGCTAGCAGAGAAGGACTCGAGATGGCTGCGGCGCCAGTCGACGTGGGGTAGAAGGTGCCAATGTCGACTGCGGTTGTCGAAGTAGATGAAGTGGTTGGGGAAGATGACGACTACACTGATGATGAGCTGGTGCTGGACGAAGACCAAGGGGGTGGACGGGCGGCGCGGCTCTGGTGAGCGAGTGGCGGCGGCACCAAGGATGAAGAGAGGCGCGGCGGCCTAAGGAGGATGCGACGGTGGCTAGGTTCGAAGCACGGCGGTGGTGCTCGAAGTAGGCAAGGAGAACTGGACAGCGTGACGAAGACCGGCGCCGACAGTGGCGTTCCAGCGCCTAAGGAGGCGGCGCGACGCATACCACATAGAAGTCGACGCGCGGGGACAGCGAGTGAACCGCGTGTCGCGTCATTACGTCCCGAAGAGGCGATGTAGCGGCAACACGTGAGTCGAGGCGACGACGGAGAAAACCTCAGGGCGGCGGCAGGGACCACATGCCACGCTCACTACGGCATGATGGGGCGACGCAACGGTAGCACGAGGGTCGGTGCAACCACGGGGATTGCTTAAAGCGGACGGCCTCGGGGCGGCAATGGACCGCGGGTCGTGACACTACGGCCCGAAGAGGCGACGCAGCGGCAGCGTGTGGGTCGGTGCAACCGTGGGAACGGCCTCGGGGCGGCAGTGGACCGCGGGTCGTGACACTACGGTCCGAAGAGGCGACGCAGCGGCAGCGTGTGGGTCGGTGCAACCGTGGGAACGGCCTCGGGGCGGCAGTGGACCGCGGGTCGTGACGGCCCGAAGAGGCGACGCAGCGGCAGCGTGTGGGTCGGTGCAACCGCGGGAACGGCCTCTGGAGCGGCGGCGTGGACTGTGTGCTGCAGCCCTACGGCCCAAAGGGGCGACACAGCCGCGACGCACGGGCCGGTGCAGCCGATGGGAGAATCATGGGGCGACGACGCTGCGGCTTGACGGGATGACGCAGCGGCAGCCCATTGCTCGATCGATGAAGGGGCGCATCCTACTTAATGATGATCTTCACAAAATTCCACGAAGATGTGCATCTATGATTGATCAGACCAAAGGTGCGATGAGTGAGAACGAGAAGACACAAACAGGCGACGAGGTACGGACGACGTGCATCGCAGCCGGAGATGGTAGAAGGCGCCGGCGGCCCCAAGGTATCAGTGGCGCGCGTCCGCACAGCCGGGCTATCCATGAGCGCGCAACCCAACATGACGCGATCGTTGTTGGAACCAAGGATCGACGAACAATCACAAAAACACAAGGATACAAATTTTGCTGGCGGACCAACATCCACAGCGACGGACGCCCGCCCTAGCGGCGAACGTCGGGGCCTTTTTCTTCCTCGGTATTCACTTGGCTCCATGAACAAGATGCAATACATTGGCTTATATAGCTCAGCACACACATGAGTAGCGGACCGTGCGAGCAGCCGCATGAGTAGCGGCGGCCACATGGTGCGGGCCAATGATCTGGCGCAAGAGTACGCAAGGTACCGTCTCATGACCGACGAAGGTGTCGATGGAGTCGACACCAATGATGGAGTAGAGGCGCGTTCTAGAAGATGAACGGCGGTGGGCGATGCAAACCGACCTTAGATCGAAAAATAAAAAAATAAGCGACGATCAAAACGACTAGAGAGAGAGAGAGAGAGAGAGAGAGAGAAATCCGGATCAAAGGATCGGGAAAAAGACTCTATAGGGCAGCCGATCAACTGGATCGACGGACGAACCCTAAGTACGGGTGCGCGGCCCTCGATAGCAATCATGGAGATCGACCGCCCCGGGGACGGCTAGGGTTTGGATCGGGTTAGGCTGATACCATGTAGAAGGAATATAGAGGGATTTGAGAAATTGTTGGATGTATTCCTTGAGTCTCGTGGGCATATATATAGGAGTATATGATCAGTTTGAAGTATAAGACAAGATATAATAAATCCTATGTTATCCTATTTTTCCTAGCTAATCACGATGCTCAACACTTTCAGGCAAAGTAATACGTGCTTCCGTTGGGTGAAGCACAACTGTGTTTCGCTTTTGGGAAAGCACAAAAGCTGTATTTTACCTTTTCAGGAAGCACAACTGTACTTCACTCGTTGCTTCACTTTTGGTGAAGCACAGAGGCACAACTTATGCTTTAGGCGGAAGCACAATTATATTGCTTTTGGGAATGTGGAAACACAGAAATATAATTTGTGCTTCATGCGAAAGCATATCAGTGCTTTTGTTAGTTATGTTTTCACACGGGAAGCATACACTACTGCCAGCCGTATAAAAAACAAATGAAACATAAAAACCCAAAAACAAAGAATTTAAAAAACAGGAGACAGGTAAAGTTGAGAACAAAATGAAAACGGTAAAAAAGCAAACGGAAACAAAAAAACCAGAAATCCGAAAAAACAAAAGATCCAAAAAGAAATTGTAAACTCTAAAAAATGATACCCCAAAAGACGAGAAACAAAAAAAAAACCAAAGAACAAACTGCTCCAAGACCAGAAGGGCACATCTCATGCCACGTGGCGGCGTAGAAATGCGCCACACAGCAGTGCTAGAGGCTCAGCGCAGGAAAAGTGTCTCTTGGGTTGTGTGACTTGTTTTGGCTGGGTGCAATATGCGCTAGTGTTCCAGAACAGACAAAAGACACATTTTGCACAAATGTACACGTGTTACAAAATGATAGGATACAAATTCCATCCAAATGAAAAACAAAGTACACTTACACACATGCAATGATCTAAAAGCACATGAACAATAGTATTATTGTTCAGTTATTCAGACAGGGACACTTATGGAGATAGAACGGGCCAGACGTGTGCAGTTAGTCGATGGGCAGAGGCTCACCGTTCCACTCCTTGAGGCACTCCAGCATGGGGTCGATGAGCTTGCCCTGGCTGATCCCCACGAACACCTTGTCACACTCTTCGCCGGGCGCGAGAAGCTTCTCCCCGGTCAGAAACACACAACCGAGTTCCTCGCGAACAAACTGGTAGAGTGGGAATGACCTGCTCCCCTTGATCATGTTGGGGATGGGTGCGGTGCCCTTCTCCACGGCGATGCGTGCGGCCTCGATCTCCCGTGGCAGTGTCGATCCCAGCTCCTCCTCCAACTTACTGATCTTGGACAACACCTCCTCATCGTTACCCCTACTAGACAGAGCATGCTCGAGGAGCACGCTGCGTAACTTGTGCATTAGGGGGTAGTTGGTGCTGCAGGGGTCGTCGGCGTAGCTGAACACGTCCACGCGATCGGTGGCGGCCATCAGAATCTCCTCGACGCTGGGGGCGTTGAGAACCTTCTTGGCAACCTCTGCCACACATCTGTTGACGGAGATCTTGATGTTCCTCTCGAGGTGGCGGAGGTCGACGGCCTGACAAAGCGCCACTATGTACGTGGAGGACATGAGTTTCAGCATGTCCACCGCTTCTGCAGTCTTCCTGGCCGAGATAAGGCCGAGCGAGTTCACCCCCTGGTTGTGTTGCTCCGCGCTCTGGACATGGGTGGTCACTGGGTTGGCAAGGTATTGAAGCTCAGAGCAGTAGGAGGCCATGGCAATCTCGATGCCTTTGAGACCATAGTCCAAGCTTGGGTTGCGACTACCAGCTAGGTTCGACGTTAGCCCATTGTTGTAGAACTCATTCACAAGTTCTGAGAACTGCGCGAACATGAGTTTACCAATGTTAGCAATGGCAAGACGAGTATTGTCCATGGACACACCGATGGGTGTCCCCTGGAAATTACCACAATGGAGTGCTTTGCCACGTTTGACGTCGATGACCGGGTTGTCATTGACAGAGTTCACCTCACGCTCGATAGACTTGGTAGCTGCCCGAATGACCTCAATCTGCGGGCCAAGCCACTGAGGCGCGGTACGGAGTGCATACCTGTCCTGCTTTGGCTTGAGGAGTGGGTCCATAGCATTCACCATCTTGGCATGGACCATGAATGAGCTACCAGCCAGAATGTGCTCCATGATAGCCGCAGCCTCGATTGAGCCAGGGTGATGTTTCAGCTTGTGGATCAGGTGGTCGGTGTACTCTAGTTTGCCGTACATTACCTCACAAAACATTGCGGCCAAAATTTCAGATAGGACAGCCAGGACGTTGCAGTCAAACAACACCATGGCTGCGAGGGCAGAACCCACCGCCGTGCCATTTACAATTGCAAGCCCCTCCTTGGGGTTCAGCTTGAAGAACCCACCATCTATCCCGGCGATCTTCAATGCCTCGGCGGCATCCACCATCCTACCATCATTGGTAACTGCCTGCGCGTTGGGGCGTCCGGTAAGGACACCGGCGATGTAAGCAAGCGGGACAACGTCGCCGCTCGCGGTGATGCTGCCCCGGAGGGGAATCCTCGGGTGTACACCTTTGTTGATGAGCTTTGTGATGGCCTCGAGAATCTCAAAACGTATGCCAGAATAGCCTTGGAGGAGGGTGTTGATGCGAACGAGCATGGACGCGCGTGTAACCTCTGATGGCAGCTCGTGGTTGCTTCCAATGCCAAATATACCAGCAATGAGATGCCTGCAAGGAAGAATATGGTCAATGCCGGCCGGGCAACAGACTAGTTTAAGTCCTGCAACTTTATTTTTTACACATAAATCTGGAGTTTTGGTATATACATGGACCTACTTGTCATAATTTGGAAGAACATTTCATACGAGCTGTGCAAAAAAAAAAAGGTACGGGCCAAAGTTGCTACAACGTATATGACATCCGTAAATTGTTCCGCTTTATAAAGTTTGCGCAGATCGTATATTATAATATTCTTTTACAAAAATTTACATGGATAAGTTTCAATATATCCGTGTACAACTGTTCTGGAATATGTTAGAGCATAACAGTACGAATCAGGGTTCGTATGGACCTAGGATCATTCGGTGATTTTCCAAACGTGGTGATTTAGATTCATAAAAAATAGCAAACAAGCTAAAAAACATATCAAACAATTTGGCATCAAAGATGTTCGAGTGCTCTAGGTGCATGCAAACGTTTGTGGTGAAATGACATCTAGGAGCTCTCTAGAAAAAAGAAACAAATTTTGGCTGTCAAAGAAACTTTGAAAAATGGCAATGTTGAGACCTGTTTTTTTTTTGGCTGAGAGCTCCCCGAATGTCATTTGACCATGAAATTTTACAAGCACCAAGCGCTCTTCAGCATCTTCGATGTGAACTCATTTTTTTGCTATTTTTTTGAATTTAATGTGCATCAGGAGCAGATGAGTCTGGGCTTAGTAATGGATTGCCGCTACATGTTGTCCAACTATGCTAAACAGAAATATCATTTTGACTGTGCTGGCATACTGTTTGCCTTATTAGATATACTTTCTTCTAACTGTACTAACATTAGTGACTACATGTTGCCCAACTATGATAATACTCTATCTGGTTTATGATGTAACACATATTAGTTTTGTTTAAGTCAAGCTTTATAAATTTTGACCAGTTTGTACACAAAAAATATATCAGCGTATATAATACCAAATCAATGCCATTATGTTCATCATGGAATATATTATCATATCATATATATTTGGTATTGAAAGTGTTCACATTATTCTCTACAAATTTGATCAAGTTTTATATAATTTGACTTGTGACAAATCTAGTATGAACTATATATCATAGAACAGAGGTATATTTCTCGAAAGTATATCTTCTACAACAACAAACAAACTGAATTGGTTTATAGGGAATAGAAGACACATGAGCTCCATGCATGGTCTGAATCTTACCCTCTGCTTGTTATTTAACTGCATCACCTAGTGCAAGATAGTAAAGAAGTACATATGGCAATAAAAAGTGTGGCTATGCATGTCTACTCAAAGTAAAATATCTCATACATGTATATATTACATCTCAAATTATGATTTTACTTAATTCATCATGCCACATTGTGCGGATGCAGAAGAAAAATACCATGTGATGTACACATGACCCACATAAATACTTAATAGTAGCATATATGGATTTGTGGTCATGTGATGTAATTAATAAGTAACATCATTTGTTATACTGCTAGCACGCGCGCGCGCGCACACACACACACACACACACACAAAACCACCTCCTTGGGGCCAAACAAAGATTAAAAGACACATATATAACATTAGTTTGAACTGATAGACCTTTTGCTTAGTTGAATTTAAATTATTTTCTTATACGGGGAAGTAAAAATTCCGTCTTAGCCCTACACAATCATTAATGACCTCTCATATGATCTTATCTCAGCGAGAGGTGATAATAATATTAGCCATCACACAAAGACAATCTAACGATTCTTTTTGATTTAGGACGGCAGAGCTCTATCTTTTGTGTGTGTGGACGTATAAACCTCTTGCGCTCCACTAACTTAAATTAAATTAGCAGGCACAGGCCGTCAAAAAAGAAATAATAGCATGCATACCCTGGCAGAGGAATCAATCCACACTACGTTGAGATGTCGAGATGCAAAATTTTATAGGAGGTGACTTGTACCTGACGAGCTCAACTTGGAGGCCTTGCCCATCCTTGGTGCGACGGTGGGAGGTGCCGCCGAAGCCTGTGGTGACGCCGTAGATGTCGCCGCCGTTGGCCACGGAGTCCAGGATCCACTCGCTGCAGGCCTTGACGCGGGGGCGCGCCTCGTCGGCGAGCTGCACGGTGACCTTCAAACCATCCTTGGCCAGGGCGACGGCAGCCACCTGGCCGACGCTGAGGCCGGCGCCCACGATCCTGACGACAGGCTCGCGGAAGTGTGCCACCATGCGCTTGACCTCGTCGAGGTGGCTGCCGGTGAGCTCGGCCGCGGCAGCGCCCCAATGCAGCGGGTCCTTCTCAGCGATGAACCCGTTGTTCGCCATTGATAAGTTTGTAGGACGTTGGTGGTTGATTGGCTGAGGTAAGGGGGTGATGAACACAGCTCTTCTCTACTTCTCTTGGAGGGAGCAATGGCAGATGGGGTGCTTAAATAATGGTAGGATGGGGTGTGGGGTGCGTCACCGTGCACGCACCTTCAGGTGGTGGACGCCATGTGGTTGCCGCCGGACTGGCTATCTGAGCGCTACATGCTGAACATTACTTCCTAAATCTAGGCTAAATGCTTTTCAGATGCTGGTCTCTTGTCTTAGTTTAGTACTCCCTTTGTCCCAAATTTTTTGTCTTAAATTTTTCTAGATATGAATGTATCTAATACTAAAATGTGACTTGATACATTCATATCTAGACAAATCTAAAACAAGAATTTTGGAACGGAGGGGGTACAGGCATAATGGGTTTCACCTTGCATGGTTTTGGCATGGCCTGGTTGTAGTCTTGGAGCAAATTTGAACACGTCACTTGGCGAATTTGACCACGTCAACGCTAAAAAGTTGTCGACGTTGTGGCTGGCCTGCTGTAGTAGAATAATATAGTGGTTTTTGTCTCGTTTCACAAGAAAAAAAAATCAATGCAATCGATCATGCTCACAGCACTACTACAGAGTGTGTCATCACTAACCGGTCAGGATAGCTCATGATTGTATCCGCCTTCACGTTGCTCTTCCATGATTCTGATACGTCGATATTTGATGTATCCTTGGAAAAAAAAGTAGCTCGGGTCAGTGATAACTGACCGGGAGGTGACCAGCCAGTAATATCCCTTTTCAGTAGAATAAAAACTGTGTCTCACCGACCAGACGGATTTGTGTCCGGTCAATACTAACTTTCAATCATAATGACAACATCCATCGGAGAATACATACACACAGTAACAACAATGGAAACATCAGCCTCAAGTTCTCAAATTACACAAGGTATAAAAACTCATTTAAACCACAGAAGTTTGGCACCGTGTCAAGGGTGAACATATATAGAGCTCTAAGTGGACGCGACGCATCCTGCTTGTGGCCAATGACTTCCAATCAGCTATAGTGGGAATAAGCAAAAGATAAAGGAAGATATTTGTGAAGAGTGCAACAAATGATCGAGTAATAAACTGGAAGAATTAGTAACATTTGAACAATAAAATGCAGCAAACTGAGATACCTTGGTCTAAATAACTTGCCCTTTAATGGATGTAATTCCGACATTTGATTGTATAAAATGATAACTATATTCCGCCGTTCAAGTGCAATACGCATGTGGATGCTCCTGGTTGGGGAAGCCTCGACGTGCTCGGCTCGCGGCCTCAGTGTGCTCTGCTCGTGGTTAGGACTAGCGCACACTCGCGATTGGGGCACCATGCATGAGGGTGCATTGCTCGTGGCGCCACAATGCAGTTAGGTATGTACTGCAGACCGCCATGCGCGTGTGTTGATATTCCCGGATGGCTAACCCCATTCTTGCCATTAACTGTGTCAATTCAACCTTCAGATCTCCCCACAACCCCAAGAACTATGCCCACGTAAACGCTGCACATACAGAGAGGATCAAGGCTTCTACAATGGGGACCCAGGGGGGAAAGCTTATGAGCAGTTCACCAAGGAGTTCACTATGCCGTCCCATGGCAGGACCGACCTCATGGTAGTGTACACCAACCAGCCGCACTGGGTGGACCGATGCATCATCACGTACGAGTGGTTCGTGAGGGAGGGCACGTACAAGGTGGTTGATTTTGACCTCAAGTACACCTGCGGCCATGCCGGCCATGATTAGAAGTTCGTCATCACCCAGTTGTGTGTGCATAGCACATCCTCATCTATCACTATTGGAGGGTCACGAGGCCTTATTCGTAATTTTTGCATCACCTGTCGAAATCTCGCGGACATCCAGAGGCAATACAAGATCATCGTCTCGGGAAGAAGCATGACTCCCTGACTGACCTCGTCGCAGCTATCATAGACCCATTCTA
>NC_041384.1:15824702-15913649 GCF_002162155.2 Triticum dicoccoides | reverse complement strand
ATACCCAACCTCATCTACGTGGCCGAGGACGTCTACATAACCTATGACATGTACAGGCGGATCGTTGACATGAGGACGTGACTCCTTCCCCTTGCCGTTGAGGGGCCGCACAACAACAGTCGCAGCAGTGCCAAGAATGTCAAGAAGTGGTAAATGTACTTATGCAGCAAGATGACAATGGGATGTTTAGTTACTTATGTAATGGACATTTAGCCCAATTACACAATGATGTTTTATAAGTATATGTTGTTGTTCTGCTGACAGAGCAAGTCACGTCACACATGATTCACCTGGATAAAACATGTGCAATGGGTACCACCATCTCATGCAACTCATCTAGTTCAATCATGTGCCTAACAGAGCACACAGTCTCATTGTATAATCATGTGTGTAGTCCCGATTCATCGCACACAAGTTCTACTTACTAAACTGTGTACGAAAATTCTCACATGGTGATCAGATTAGGCAATGTCTACGATGCTCCCCACCACCGCAGCAGACAATTGGTTCCTAGCAACAGGTTGCCATGCTGCACACATGTCTAGGATGGCGGAATCGTCTTTGTTATCTCAACTTATCCCACATATTTTTTCTTACAAAATTGTGCGCCCCATATCACATACGCATTTCCTTTCTAAATCGTGCATGTTCGATCGGCCATCGCACACATTTCTTTCTTTGGCAGAGGGTTTTATTGTTCTACCATTTGTGATCCCTGCACCGCACAGAGTCTGGTTCAAGGGTGTGCTAGGTGTCTCTTCCTAGCACTGTTTTGCACTAATAAATTTTTACAAAATATGTGTACATAAAAGTATTGGTCAATGTTGCATCCTTGAGAGGGCGTCCAAGTCTAAATAATTATGTATTTATAATGGAGTAGTAACTAAAAGGGAAAACCTAAGAATATATTCAACATTTATAATTGTAGTAAATAAGTTACTGTTGTCTGATATTCATAATTTTTCAAAAACAAATAGTATGCACTATCATGATCATGCCCATCCAAGTTAGAACTTATCTCCACATAGAAGACCATTGAAGTGCTCATGATACTGTTACAACGCTATATCCTAATCTGTATCGCCTTCTGGTGTGAAGAAAAACAAGAGTACACAATACCAAATAATCCTAAAAAATGTCAGTAAATGCTTTCCAATACAAACATACATTGTGAGCAATCATATAATTAATCTGTGTTATTTTATCATTTTAGCTACATGCACTAATGATCGGTACCTTGAATTTGATATATTTTGGTTACTCACTTTTGGGAGGGACTACGTCCATCCACTCCAATCGATTGTTTGACATGTTCCATGTTGAGAATGGTGAAGTTCTACAAGGTCTATTCATCAAATTATTTTCAATAGTTGAATGGTTACATACTTTTTGGCTATAATTTAGCAAGATATTATAATATTGGATGTAAATTTGGTGCTCTCAGGTACGCGTGCACCCTATATGCGCCAAATAATTTAGTAATAAAAAATAAAAAATGGAAACTTATTTGGAATCAAATATGATCAAGTACTGTACTCATGTAAAAAGTTTGGCCAACAAATGATTCCCATAGACATCGGCAGAAAAATCAATTTTATGACGACAGTATAGTGTGAATAGTACTTGTATAAAGCATTTTTTGGTGAATCTTTGACCCAAGATACATTGAAAATCATTCTCTAGTGGGTCTTTTTATATGAGCGCAACACTTGTTCATGTTTGACTCTAGTTTCAGATTTTTTGAACTTTTATTGAATTACTAAATTGTTTTTGCATATAGGGTGCGCATGCACCCAAGAGCACTGAGGTATTTCTCGATATTATAACAGGTATAATTGTGCAATCCTATTTTCATTATCCTATGTTGATGGAGTTTGTGTATAACACGGACAAGGAAAACAACATGCAATGTTGCTGCATAGAGCTTTTGTTCCACAAGAAGTGGGGAGTCAAGATGTACTCCCTCCGGTCCTTTTTAGTTCGCATATAAGATTTGACTGAAGTCAAGCCTCGTAAAGTTTGACCAACTTTATAGAAAAAAGTACCAACATTCACAATCTGAAATCAATACCAATAGATGTGACATGGCTTAAAGTTTCATATTGTATAACTTTAGCATGACAGATGTTGATATTTTTTCATATAAATACGGTCAAACTTTGTGAAGTTTGACTTCAGAGAATTCTAATATGCAGAGTAAAAAGGACCGGATGGAGTATCTCGTAAGAAAACTAAGTATATATATCTGAATGTGCCATGATGAGACACATGCCATAGGCTATGAAGTATAATACTTTGAACCTCCATTTCTAAAATATAGGACATTTTATAGGAGTAGGGCATTTTTTTGAAGAAGTAAACAAGGATGTGAGGTGTCTGTGTGTACAATTTCAGGATGAAATATGTTGAGATGCGACATGCACAAAAAAAGGCAAATTCATGTTGGAACTGAATAGTATCATGTGTTAAAAAGCCCCGGATTGGTTTTTTTTGCACGGTCCTCATTTCATCGTATTTCGTCCTGAAAATTTACACACTTGTGCGTTATGCCTTCATCTATATTGTATTTGTTTCGGAATTTTTTGAAATGTAAAAATATGAATTTTCAGAAAATTTGAATTTGCATCTGAAGGCCTCCATGGAGCTCAGCCTCCAAAAGCAATTTCCAATTTTATAGAGCCTTCTATCAAACAACTCTAACCTCGATTATTGATATTATAATATAATATTAAATTATTGAAAATAATTTAACATGTGTCTGAAAGAGTTGTTTTTATTGCTTTACAAGAATATAAATATATACAAAATAGTGGTCAATATTTGCATTATGGACACGGTGTCCCTATCTAACAAGTTTTTTAGTAAGTAATTAAGAGCAAAAAGTTGAATTTAATCAAGATAAAATTACCCTCTCTTCAGTTTTTAATGTATTATTGAAGATTCTTTCTTTTCACTTTCTTAAAAATCCATTATAGTTATTTGGCAATCGGTCTAGTAGACCCATTGTCTTTATTAGCATCACAAATATTGTGACATCTAAGCCAAACTTGTGACAATATGAATGTTTGCATACTGATCTAACAACGCAAACAAACTCATGTCAGCTCACGAAATGTAAGTATTGATCTGATGACACATACACGTGACACATATATTAAAGATGTGGCATGCATATATGATATTTTATTTAGCACAATACTCTTTAGTGGTTATAGGACCATATTATTTTTTAGTGGATAATGCGAATATCTAGGAAACCAAAAAATGAAATACACTCTCCACTCTCAAGTGGGGCATATTAAAAAAATCACTAAGGGGATACCCTGGCACATTTGCGAGGGCCACTGTGCTAGTTGATTTAAAAGTAGCATGAAACGAGCAAAAACTTATAGATACGTCTAGGACGTATTAAGATGCATGATATATTTCGGTTTTTCGGTGCAGTATTTAGCTATAAATGAAGATGGATTTCGATCTATAGATACATGAACATATTGTCTATATAAAGTCATCACAACATATGATATTATATTTCATGAATGTATCCATATGTGTCGCTGCTAGTTGGAGAGATGCTACTCGTCAACCTATGGATTCTAGTCCAATTTTCCTCATCAAACAACCACCATTTTGATTTTATAAATGATAATATTTTTTGGCAATTATTTATTTTGAAAATACAAAAATACCTCCAACCACATTATACGCTCACAACTTGTTTCAACTAGCAAAACTAGTAAAATTTACAACATTGCTAGAGTTGTAGGTAACGCAAGTGAAGTTTCTAATTTGTATGGTGGAGATGTTGAGTGGTGAACTTTTATGGATTGTTACATTGATTTTTTAAGTGAGGGGGAAGCTAGTCACCTGCTTCAAACCATGGCACTTGGGCTCCAAAAATTGTTTTGGTAAGTAATAGATTGGATTAGCAACCATCACTGCTCAAGATGGACCCGGTAAGGATTTTGTGCACCTTGAAAATGGAGAGATGATCAAACTTAAGGAGTCTCATGAACCACTTCATTTCTCCTACATTAAATTTCTATCCACCCCTCTCTTGCCCCATTGTCATATAGACGTTCATGCTAACACTCATTGTGATCAAGCAAATCCAGTTGAGGAGAACAAGAGGTTACAATTCTAACTTGAGAAGAGCTTAAGTGAGACAAACATCAATGAGATATTGAGTCATTAAAATGATACGACTCATAAAAGGGACCTGGGTTCAACTCCAGGTCCAACAAGAAGAACAATGGTACTCCCAGAAAATAAACTCTGTAAAAGGAGGGTAAAGGGGAGTGGTAATGGTAATGGAAATGGTGTGAGTGGGGGATCTACTAGGTGTAACCCAACTCGCAATTAATTTCCGGGAAAGTACAACCCATCATATGCGCTTCGTAAGATCAAGGATGTGCAAGTATATGCTAAATTTGTTGGTCCATGCAATTCATATAGAGAACATGTTATTTGGTTTTTCAAAGTACTTGTTACTAACGCCAAAGAGATGATTCAAGAATAGGTACCTAAAGTCCAAGATTAATTGCATCTAGGACTATTACCGCTGGTGGCAAGTGATGGATAATTTATAGTGGTTGCACTAATGATATGACCAGACGAAGGGACATGCTTTACAAATTTGTGCAAGATATACCTACTACCTCAAATGTTGTCTTTTTTTAGAATAATATGAGAAAGGTAATTGACTGGGCAAAGCGACAATCACTAACAATCTATCGATAGAAAATGTGGTAGTTGTCTAATCCTTTCATTATAACTTGCTTTTCATTCAATGATTAGCCTTCTTGGCTATCTATCATTTAAGTGTGTGAAAGCTTTTAGGAGAGATAAAGTCTCAAATAGGTCTTTGTGGGGCATGTCGAAGGAAAAAATTACGTGGTTAATTTTTCGAAAGAAAGCACTTGGCATGAGAGATCCCTAATGGCCATAGCTGACTTGGGGTAGTTGTGGCACCACAAGCTAGTCTACGTTGGTTTGAGAAATCTGCAAATATTAACACATTCTTGGACTAATTGTGTTTCTTTTGAGAAATTTAGAGTTTGTAGTGATTGTATTTCCAGAAAGAAGTATTATGTTAAGAGCGTGATCACGACAACTACACGTTTGGACCTCCTTAATATGGATCTCTTTGGACCTCCAAAATGCGATAGCCTTGGCAAATAATAATTATTATTATTGATATTGTGGATGACTTCTCAAATTACACTTTGGTGTTCTTTCTTCGATCCATGGATGATGCTCAAGATACATTCGAGACTTTTGCCAAGCAAGCTCAACACAAATTTCATGGGACGATCTTGGCAATAAGAATTGATAATGAGACAGAGTAGAAGAACGAATACATCATCATAAATTTTACACCACAAATTGTGTACAAAGTATCAATCGGTACCAAAGTAATATTGTAATACTTTGGTACATGTCATAAAGCCTCTATTTTCTAGAAGTGGGAATTTTGAGACATCGTTTAAGTAGCATACTGGCATGATGCACGAGAAGTCTCACCGATGTTATGCGATGTCATTGATCATGGCTCTGCAGGCGGCGACGTGGAAATTCTATCCTTTGCATTCATTGCCTACGCAAGGAAAAATTTAATTAAAAAACATAAACATTGTCAGGCGCCCAAAAATCGAAAGGAACAAGAAAAAACTAATAACTAAGTGTGTAAATAAGAGTAAACCATATATAAGCTTACTTGTTTATCCCAATCAGTGGTGCCAAAGGAAATGAAAAGAAGCAACAACGTCTGTGTCACCAATCCGCTCAATATTCCCAACCAAAGCCCCTGCATGCACACAAGCTTGTTTATACCGACAGAGTGATCACCCAAATATAACACGACCACCAGCACCACCAATTATTATTATTATTATTATTATTATTATTATTATTATTATTATAATATACCACTACTGCCTCCATTCCGGTTTATTAGGTTTGCATGTATCCCTACATTGACAATTAGACCGATGTAATACAAGTTAAATATCACAAAAAAGTATAATTAGAAACTTTAAATTGTATATTTTCTAATGATATAATTTTTGGCCTATACAAGTCATATTGTATTGTCAAATTATTGATTTAGGAATACGTGCATGACTAATAAACCGGAAAGGAAGTACATACCTTTCCACCAAGATGGCACTTGAAGGTGAAAATTAGTGCTGCAGGGATACCAACTAGATAATATGCAATGAAATTAACGAAAGCACCAATCTTCTGTTGTCCACAGCCCCTAACGATACCTGTAAAATTAACATAACCCTTTACTCACTGTGCCAATTTGTGCCACACCTATAGACAGTTTTTCGGTAAAAAGGTACGACTACACGAACTAGAAAACACACCAAACTATGAGGTAAAACATGAGGTAAAACATCATGTTTGGTCTCCTCTAAAATTCCTATGTAGTAATAACTAACTACAAGGAATTTCAAAAGAAAGCAGGAAACAATTCTTTTGTTCCAAATGGCGCCAAAGACATATTTCTTGCAGGAATAAATATTTCTAAATTTCCTACTGCATATATGTTTTGTCTATATGCTCTAAACGGGGCCACACAAAATCAAAGGCTCTTGATTAGCTCCACGTGACGTCTCACTTTGAACGAGTCCAACCCATGCACGTATGCATCCACAATCAATTACTTAGCCCGCTGGAGGATACTACGATGGAGTGCAGGCCGCCGCGAAGGTGGCATCATGCATGCCGGCGAGCCATGCATGCAGCTAGCGCTCTGACTGCGTCGTTCCGATTATCACAACGCAGTTTTTATCCTATCTTGTCCCCATGTCGGAAGACTGTATCTTGTCAAGAGCTCCGGCGATGTGCTGACGGTGACCACGGTGACGAAAGGAGCGATGTCTTTTGGCAGGGTTCGCCGGCGCGGCGGAAGGCCTGAGAGACCTGCTTCGACGTCTCAACTTGTAATCTAAGTTGGCGAAAAGGAATCCCAAAGAATAATATAGTTTACTCCTACCTGCATGCTAGGTTACGGATAATTGATCTCATTCTAACTAAGCTAACCACGAATTCCATAGATTTTTTTGGCCCCCAGTCAAAATGATGGGGCGGTACATACAACCCAGGGAAGTAAAGTACGTGTACACTGGTGTGCAGTGTAGATTTTTGTTTACAAGTCAAACTGTGCAGTAAATAAAGCCTTGCTCCACAACATGCATGACATGCAATCATACCTGAGAGGACGTACTGGAGGCCGTCGAAGAGGACGGAGACGGCGAGGATGAGCATCATGGTGGCGACGTAGGAGACCACCTCCTGGTCCTTGCTGTAGGCATAGCCCCACACTTTGTGCACAAGAACCAGGAGGAGCCCCTCCGACGTGCCCACCAGAAACGCCAGCACGATCACCACGCGGGCCGCCAGAAGCGCCGCCCGTGGCCGCCCCGCCCCGAGCTCGTTGGACACGCGCGTGCTTATGGCCGAAGAGAGCCCATTCGGGACCGTGCACACCAAGGAGTTGGTGTTCAAGCTGCACCGGCCGGAGAGAGATACATCAAGAAGCGATCGTCCATGGAGATGATTCGATCCATCACAAAGAGAAGGAAGATGAACTTGTATATATACCAGATGGAGAGGACGGCTGTCTCGAGCTTGGGGTTGGGGAGAAGGCCCGAGAGTATCACCATCACCTCGAACGACCACCACTCCATGCTGCAAATTTTTCACATGCATCAAGGATTTGTCGTCGTTGATGAGTTGAGTGGCACTAGTACTACTCACCAGACCATGAGCGCGGATGGCACGGCGAGCTTCAAGAAGGGGATGAGGCCGTGGAACGCCTCGAAAGAGAACCCCGTCCAGCTCTTCTTACACGACGGCGAGACCCTGACGTAGACGGCCAGTATGGAGACGTTGGTGAGGTAGGACACAGCGTTGGCCAGCGCCGCCCCTCGGATCCCCAGCCGCAGCCTGTACACCAGCGCCCAGCACACCAGCACGTGGCTCGCCGCGGTGGCGCCGGAGCTCAGCATCACCGGCACCACCAGCTTCTGCGCCTGCAGGAACCGGACGTGGCACTGGAGCCACCCGTAGAAGAAGAGCGCCGGGATCATCCACCGGATGTACGTCCCGGCGCCCGCCGCGATCTCCGGGTCCTGCCCCAGGTGCAGCAGGATCGCGCCGGTGTTGGCCCACACCGCCGCGATCGGCAGGCTCGCCAGGCCCAGCACCAGCATCGCCCTCTGCTTGTACACTCCCAGCATCTGGCCCTCGCTCGCCCCGAAGGCCTGCCCGCACAGGGTGTCCAGGGCGAACGACATGCCCGTCTGCCATGGTTCAACAAGATAAGCGCAAAGTGGAAGAAGAACATGCATGTGAGCTAGCTAGCTCGAGCAGTACCGTACCAGGAAGCTGAAGCCGGTGACGATGGCGAATGAGCTGGCCATGGAGGCGCTGGCCAGCGCGAGCTCGCCCAGGTGCCCCACGAACATCACGGAGATCATCTGGATGACGCTCTGCAGCAGGCATCCCACGATGAGTGGCCCGGCGAGGCGGAGCTGTCTCTTGGCCTCGCTCGTCGCCAGCAGCAGGTTCACGGCCACGGCCGTGCCTTTGGCACTGGGGAGCGCCGGCTCCATGCTTAACTCCATGGATCCGATCTTGGTGCTTCCGCTGGGGAGCTACCTTGGCTCACTCGGTCAGCGTCTATGTCTCTGTTTTTGAAGGTAGTAAAAGATTGCTGATGCCACGCACTATGTAACGGAAGAAAAAAAATGATCTATTAGAAAACGGACAGCTGAGATTCACCAACGGAGTGTTAAGATGTATATGGCTGGATCAGCACAGGAGCTCTGGCGTAAGCAAGAACAGTTCATTTACATGGAGGCTTTTCGGAAATGTTATCTCTCAAACTTTTGCCCGGAGGCCAACCTTGGCGAACGTCATCCCCGCCGTCGCACAGATCTTAGCGGAAGGCCAATGCCACGTCAATTCCCTGGAGGCATTCACTCTGAACAGCGAACGGGTGGACGTTCCTTCTTTTTCTTCAAAAAAACGCAGGCGATGCGCACTTGGAGGGAGTCGAACTAGCGATCTATGTGCACTCACTATTCAGCTGAAGCTAGGGTTTGTGAACACTTGCGCTCAAACTTTTTTTTTGTATTTGAGTAAAATGCGCCCGAGATGAGCGTACACATGGAAAAGAAAAGATTGCTGGATAGATGCATGAAGGCGAGTGCGAGTTCAGACTCGCCCTAGGCAGCATATAGCCTGCGTGGTTTTCCTTGGCATATGAATACAAATATGCCCCCGAAAAATAAAGATGCAAGTTTCCTCGAAAATCCATAGCACTGTGCACAGACCAATCAAGATGAGTACTGATAGCCAATCAAACAAAAAGAGATGAGTTCTGGTCGTCAATCAAACGAAAAAAAAGAGTACTAATTGTACAGTTTCCGTCTGAAGGACGCAATATTACAGGTTCAGATAAAGAAACAAAATTAACCATAACTAAGATCATTTGGGAGGCACAAGGGTACCCACCATGGAATAGGATTCAATGGCATAGGCAGCACCGGCCGACCACGAACACGAAGGCGCGTTGCCAGTGCCGATGCCTGGAACCCGTTTAACACACAAAGAGCAAACTTTAGGAGGGGTTTATAGATGAACGGGCCGGGAACTTGGAACCCGCATGAGTTGTTTCTTTTCTTCAGTTCTCCGCCAGTTCTCGTCTTTCTTCTTCCACTTTTTCCGCTGGTTTTCCTCTTTCATTTCTCTTATTTGTTTTTTATATTTTACTTTGTTTCCTTTGTTTTGTTCATCTTTTTTCCTTCCTATAGTTTTCAATACATTAACATTTTTGCAAAAATGTGATGAACATTTTAACAAATATGTGATCATTTTTTGTATAAATACATTAGTATTTTTTTACAAATACTTGATTTTTTTTATAAATATGCGACAATTTTTTTTAATATGTGTTGAACATTTTGTAGATATGTGAAGTTTCTGTTCTAACTACATGATAAACATATTATATATGTAATCAATAGTTTTTATTACATAATATATTTTAAAAATCATTAATAATTTCTTTTAGAATCTACATGATAACATTTTTTCCCGGTATTTGAATAAGGTTACCGGAGATGGATTTGGCCTGGATCAAACATGTGTGGGCGATTCGTCTAGCAGAACATATGACCTTTACCTCTCTGGGTCTGGACCTGGGTAAAACCACTGTGCCACCGAGATTCTTTTGGACACCACTCATCTATCTACTTTTTGGATGATTGCCGTGCATTAATTAGTCGTCAACACATTGACTAAAAAAACACTCACAACATTCAACACAGACATGAGAGTAAGAACATTATAATTAACCTTGCTCAGGCACGACATAAGGATTGGATTGTTGATCACCGGTTCCACCCAAAAATGCAACTCAAAAGACATGCATCTAGTACCTAGCAGTTTGTAACCTGACATGAGATCGATCATATAGTAGGATAATCTTTTCTTGACGTGGCCAGCGGATTGCTGCCGGCCGGAGGCGAGGAAGACGGCGATCACGCTGACCGGTCGATGGTTCCTTGGATCGTTTTTTGACTACCGGGCCGGCAGCCGCTCGTGGACCTCACCTAGGTCTGTCCGTGGCAGCCGCTGGTAGACGATGGTGTTGGGTTTAACCCTAGCTAGTCTTCCTCTCTCACCAGGCCTCCTGTCTCCCACTCTCTCACCGGAACGCTGGCGCTCACCCGGCGACCCGGCCGCTCTCGTGCATGCATGGGGCCATGCAGCTCCACCACGAGAGACCCGATCTCCACGGCTCGCTGTGCTGCAGTGCGTGCACGACACGCACAAACGGGCTGGACGCGGGCAGCCCAACAGATCGAGCGCACACACACGCTAATGTCTAACAGCCTAACTATTGCCACCAGCGCACACGCACAACGCACGCACACACCTATGACCTGACCCGACTCCGCGGACTCGACGTGACGCCCCTACGCCGGTCGCCACCGTGTCTGGATCACAACTTATTCTCAAGAGATGGTGCTCACCAGTCACCTCGATGATCGATCTGGTTCCTGAGCGCCCGCCGGCGTGCATGCAATGCATGCGGCGCAACCAGTAAGGAAGGAGGGAGGGCGGGAAGCGAAACGGCAGGAGCTAGAAGATGGATGACAGCGACGGGCGACCCAAGTGATCGATTTTGTATTGTGGGGTACCGATTGAGGAGGCGGAGGTAAATTGAATCGTGCAAATCCATCGAAGACGAGGCATGCATGGCGGGTGGTGCCGGAATTTGGGAGAAGGAGAAAGAAATCGGTGTTTTGAAGGAGCTCGTCGGCGGCGGGACTGGACGGTTCCTTTTGTCAAATCCGGCTCCCAGATCTCGATCGCCTAGCTAGCTAGGTCCACGAGGAGGAGGACGTCGGTGCATAGTCGTCAACACATTGATTAGGCTGGTCATAATAGGGAGTAACATATATCAGTATCATGCATATGACACAAGTCTAAATTACTATTTTTATAGTGCGAAGTAACATAATACTATTGTCATATATGGCTTCATTTATTAGCTTGTAGACTCATTTTTTTCTCGGAAAGCGCTATGTTACAGTAACATATTATGTTACTCTAAACACCTCTCTCCTCATTAACTATATGTCACATAAGCAAAAAAAAATTGAAATGCCCTCACAACCTTCAACACAGACACAAAAGCAACAACATTATAATTAGGCCATTTTTTGCGACGGAACATTATAATTAGTCTTGATCAGACACGACATAAGACTTGTTGATCACCGGTTCCATCCGAAAATGCAACCCAAAAGACATGCATCGCACTACATAGCAGTTTGTAACCTGACATTTTCTGCTTGTACTACCAGTACCAACTACTCCCTCCGTTCCGATTTGAACTAAAACCGATCATTTAGTAGGATAAACTAAAGAGGGTCACTGATGGATTGCGATTACCATGGATCATTCTTACAAGAGAAGGTTATAATGAGACTTGGCGGCGTCGATGGATCAGAGCTTGTCAATGCGAACGCCGAGGAAGAGGTCTTCGCTCTCGCTCCCAAAGTCCGGTGGCACCAGGAGGCACACCGGCGGCCCTCCACCGGGAAGATTGCCGCCGCCGCTGCTGCTCGGCACCGTGGACTGCCGACGAAACAATTTTTCCTCCATGTTGCTGGCAACCTCAGCCCAGACCGTGGACCTGAAGCGGGGCGCCGCCGCGGCCGTGCCCTCCCGCACGCACACCACCGTGACAGCAGTGGCCTCCCCGAACTCGGAGAGGGTCACGAGGAACAGGCGCGGGTCGTTCCGCTCGACGAGGAGGTGCGTGCCGCCGCCGCGCCACGGCGCCGGCACGGCGATCCTGAACGGGCTCCCGTAGCCGACCTCCGTGACGGGCCAGGAGTGGGCGGCGGCGATGTGGTCGAGGAGGGCCGGCGGGGAGGCCCACATGCTGCAGCCGTGCCCCGGGCAGTGGCAGGGCGCGAAGGCGCACTGCAGCGCGTGGTCGGCGGCCTCGTGGTACATGAGCTTCCTCCCGCAGCCGTCGGCCCTGTAGCAGCACGGCAGCTGCACGGCGCCCAGCGCGTCGTCCATGAAGGGGAAGGGGCTGTACACCGCCGGCGGGTCGCACGCCGTGCAGCGGTCGCCATGGCACCTGCCGCACACCCTGTGCCCGCCCTCGCACTGCACGCGATCACGCACAAATCAAGCTATTGTTCCACGACAGCGATAGTGAGATGGAGAAGAATCGGCAACTGGCTATGCATCCATTACCTGGTGCACAGGAGGCCTGAGGGGAAGTTGGCATGCAAAGCAGAGATAGAAGAGTGGGTTCACCTCCGCGGCCACCCATGGAACCTGCATGGCTTCCTCCACCGCCAACAGCGCACCTTCGCCGCCTTGGCTCTCCTGTTCATGCTTCACCGGCATGGGCTCCTGCAACCTCGATTTCTTGTTGTTCGGCTCGCCGCCGTTCTCCATCGTCGGCGCACTTACTTGTGCACGGTGGAAGTCAAAGCAGAAAATGGAGCACGGCTCAACTTACGCACGCAGTAGTACTGGAAGCCAAAGGGGTAGACGATGAAGATGTGATGTGTGAACACGGTAGAAAACACTTCGTGGGGACTTAATTCTTGGTTGCGGCACACAATTACTATGCGCGTGCACCGGCGCTGATCAGCCAGCCGATCCAGTCGTAGGCATAAACGAGCGCGCAGCTCCAAATGCAGGCTTAACTCTTGTGAGCACACCACACTCTATGCGGATTCACTTCAAATAACAAGGCTGCCTCTACTTTGAGCCTATATTTTTGATCAAAAATATGAGTCATACATTTAAGAAAATAAACCATTAGATTCATATACAAACTTACATGGCGCACAAAATATATACTTCGGTGGAGTGGCAACGCGGTGGTAGTGGTGGTGGTTCGTGCTGGTGGTGGCGCTGGCGGCGGTGTGGGCTTCGGGCGACCTTGTGTGCGGCAGCCGTTGGCGACGAGGGTGGTGGCGCTGGCTCGGGGTTGACCCTCGGGGTGTTGGAAATATGCCCTAGAGGCAATAATAAATTAGTTATTATTATATTTCCTTGTTCATGATAATCGTTTATTATCCATGCTAGAATTGTATTGATAGGAAACTCAGATACATGTGTGGATACATAGACAACACCATGTCCCTAGTAAGCCTCTAGTTGACTAGCTCGTTAATCAATAGATGGTTACGGTTTCCTGACCATGGACATTGGATGTCGTTGATAACGGGATCACATCATTAGGAGAATGATGTGATGGACAAGACCCAATCCTAAGCCTAGCACAAGATCATGTAGTTCGTATGCTAAAGCTTTTCTAATGTCAAGTATCATTTCCTTAGACCATGAGATTGTGCAACTCCCGGATACCGTAGGAGTGCTTTGGGTGTGCCAAACGTCACAACATAACTGGGTGGCTATAAAGGTACACTACGGGTATCTCTGAAAGTGTCTGTTGGGTTGGCACGAATCGAGATTGGGATTTTGTCACTCCGTGTAAACGGAGAGGTATCTCTGGGCCCACTCGATAGGACATCATCATAATGTGCACAATGTGACCAAGGGGTTGATCACGGGATGATGTGTTACGGAACGAGTAAAGAGACTTGCCGGTAACGAGATTGAACAAGGTATCGGTATACCGACGATCGAATCTCGGGCAAGTACCATACCGCTAGACAAAGGGAATTGTATACGGGATTGATTGAGTCCTTGACATCGTGGTTCATCCGATGAGATCATCGTGGAACATGTGGGAGCCAACATGGGTATCCAGATCCCGCTGTTGGTTATTGACCGGAGAACATCTCGGTCATGACTACATGTCTCCCGAACCCGTAGGGTCTACACACTTAAGGTTCGATGACGCTAGGGTTATAAAGGAAGTTTGTATGTGGTTACCGAATGTTGTTTGGAGTCCCGGATGAGATCCCGGACGTCACGAGGAGTTCCGGAATGGTTCGGAGGTAAAGATTTATATATAGGAAGTCCTGTTTCGGCCATCGGGACAAGTTTCGGGGTCATCGGTATTGTACCGGGACCACCGGAAGGGTCCCGGGGGCCCACCGGGTGGGGCCACCTGCCCCGGGGGGCCACATGGGCTGTAGGGGGTGCGCCTTGGCCTACATGGGCCAAGGGCACCAGCCCCAAGAGGCCCATGCGCAAGGAAACTTGGAGAGGGAAGAGTCCTAAAGGGGGAAGGCACCTCCGAGGTGCCTTGGGGAGGATGGACTCCTCCCCATCCTTAGCCGCACCCCTTCCTTGGAGGAGGGGGCAAGGCTGCGCCCTCCCCCTCTCCCTTGGCCCTATATATAGTGGGGAAAAGGAGGAGCAATCATACCTAAGGCCTTTGGTTGCCTCCCTCTCCCTCCCGTGACACATCTCCTCTCCCGTAGGTGCTCGGCGAAGCCCTGCAGGATAGCCACGCTCCTCCATCACCACCACGCCGTTGTGCTGCTGTTGGATGGAGTCTTCCTCAACCTCTCCCTCTCCCCTTGCTGGATCAAGGCGTGGGAGACATCGTCGAGCTGTACGTGTGTTGAACGCGGAGGTGCCGTCCGTTCGGCACTAGGATCATCGGTGATCTGAATCACGACGAGTACGACTCCATCAACCCCGTTCACTTGAACGCTTCCGCTTAGCGATCTACAAGGGTATGTAGATGCACTCTCTTTCTACTCGTTGCTGGTCTCTCCATAGATAGATCTTGGTGACGCGTAGGAAAATTTTGAATTTATGCTACGTTCCCCAACAGTGGCATCATGAGCTAGGTCTATTGCGTAGATTCTTTGCACGAGTAGAACACAAAGTAGTTGTGGGCGTTGATATTGTTCAATATGCTTGCCGTTACTAGTCTTATCTTGATTCGGCGGCATCGTGGGATGAAGCGGCCCGGACCAACCTTACACGTACGCTTACGTGAGACCGGTTCCACCGACAAACATGCACTAGTTGCATATGGTGGCTGGCGGGTGTCTGTCTCTCCCACTTTAGTCGGATCGGATTCGATGAAAAGGGTCCTTATGAAGGGTAAATAGCAATTGGCATATCACGTTGTGGTTCATGCGTAGGTAAGAAACGTTCTTGCTAGAAACCCATAGCAGCCACGTAAAACATGCAAACAACAATTAGAGGACGTCTAACTTGTTTTTGCAGGGTATGCTATGTGATGTGATATGGCCAAAAAGGATGTGATGAATGATATATGTGATGTATGAGATTGATCATGTTCTTGTAATAGGAATCACGACTTGCATGTCGATGAGTATGACAACCGGCAGGAGCCATAGGAGTTGTCTTTATTTATTTGTGACCTGCGTGTCAACTTAAACGTCATGTAATTACTTTTCTTTATTGCTAACCGTTAGCCATAGTAGTAGAAGTAATAGTTGGCGAGGCAACTTAATGAAGACACGATAATGGAGATCATGATGATGGAGATCATGGTGTCATGCCGGTGACGATGATGATCATGGAGCCCCGAAGATGGAGATCAAAAGGAGCAAAGTGATGATGGCCATATCATGTCACTATTTGATTGCATGTGATGTTTATCATGTTTATGCATCTTATTTGCTTAGAACGACGGTAGTAAATAAGATGATCCCTTACAACAATTTCAAGAAGTGTTCTCCCCTAACTGTGCACCGTTGCGACAGTTCGCTGTTTCAAAACATCACGTGATGATCGGGTGTTTTATTCAGACGTTCAAATACAATGGGTGTTGACGAGCCTAGCATGTACAGACATGGCCTCGGAACACACGCGAAACACTTAGGGTTAACTTGACGAGCCTAGCATGTATAGACATGGCCTCGGAACACGGAGACCGAAAGGTCGAGCATGAGTCGTATAGAAGATACGATCAACATGAAGATGTTCACCGATGATGACTAGTCCGTCTCACGTGATGATCGGACACGGCCTAGTTTGACTCGGATCATGTAATCACTTAGATGACTAGAGGGATGTCTATTTGAGTGGGAGTTCATAAGATGAACTTAATTATCCTGAACATAGTCAAAAGGTTTTTGCAAATTATGTCGTAGCTCACGCTATAGTTCTACTGTTTAGATATGTTCCTAGAGAAAAATTAGTTGAAAGTTGATAGTAGCAATTATGCGGACTAGGTCCGTAAACTGAGGATTGTCCTCATTGCTTCATAGAAGGCTTATGTCCTTAATGCACCGCTCAGTGTGCTGAACCTCGAACGTTGTCTGTGGTTGTTGCGAACATCTGACATACACGTTTTGATAACTACGTGATAGTTCAGTTAAACGGTTTAGAGTTGAGGCACCAAAGACGTTTTTGAAACATCACGAAACATATGAGATGTTTTGAGGGCTGAAATTGGGATTTCAGGCTCGTGCCCATGTCAAGAGGTATAAGACCTCCGATGACTTTCTTAACCTGCAAACTAAGGAGAAAAGCTCAATTGTTGATCTTGTGCTCAGATTGTCTGAGTACAACAATCATTTGAATCGAGTGGGAGTTGATCTTCCAGATAAGACAGTGATGGTTCTCCAAAGTCATTGCCACCAAGCTGCTAGAGCTTCGTGATGAACTATAACATATCAGGGATAGATATGATGATCCTTGAGGTATTCGTGATGTTTGACACCGCGAAAGTAGAAATCAAGAAGGAGCATCAATTGTTGATGGTTGGTGAAACCACTAGTTTCAAGAAGGGCAAGGGCAAGAAGGGATACTTCATGAAACGGCAAATCAGCTGCTGCTCTAGTGAAGAAACCCAAGGTAAAACCCAAACCCGAGACTAAGTGCTTCTGTAATAAGGGGAACAACCACTAGAGCAGAATTACCCTAGATACTTGGTAGATAAGAAGGCTGGCAAGGTAAATAGAAGTATATTGCATATACATTGTGTTGATGTGTACTTTACTAATACTCCTAGTAGCACCAGGGGATTAGATACCGGTTCGGTTGCTAAGTGTTAGTAACTCGAAACAAAAGGCTACGGAATAAACGGAGACTAGCTAAAGGTGAGCTGACGATATGTGTTGGAAGTTTTTCCAAGCTTGATATGATCAAGCATCGCACGCTCCCTCTACCAAAGAGATTGGTGTTAAACCTAAATAATTGTTATTTGGTGTTTGCGTTGAGCATAGACATGATTGGATTACGTCTATCGCAATACGGTTATTCATTTAAAGAGAATAATGGTTACTCTGTTTATTTGAATAATACCTTCAATGGTCTTACACCTAAAATGAATGGTTTATTAAATCTCGATCGTAGTGATACACATGTTCATGCCAAAAGATAGTAATGATACTACCACCTACTTGTGGCACTGCCACGTAAGTCATATCGGTATAAAACGCATGAAGATGCTCCATATTGATGGATGTTTGGGCTCACTCGTTTTTGAAAAGTTTGAGACATGTGAACCATGTCTATTGGTGTATATGCATGAAGAAACTCCATGCAAATGGACCGTTTTGACTCACTTGATTTTGAATCACTTGGGACATGCAAATCATACCACATGGGCAAGATGACTGAAAAGCCTCGTTTTCAGTAAGATAGAACAAGATAACAACTTGTTGGAAGTAACACATTTTGATGTGTGCAGTCCAATGAGTGCTGAGGCATGCAGTGAATATCGTTATGTTCTTACTTCACAGATGATTCGAGTAGATGTTGAGTATATTTACTTGATGAATCACGAGTCTGAATTATTGAAAGGTTCAAGTAATTTCAGTGTGAAGTTGAAAGATCGTCGTGACAAGAGGATAAAAGATTTATGATATGATCATAGAGATGAATATCTGAATCACGAGTTTGGCACAGAATTAAGACATTGTGGAAATTGTTTCACAACTGACACAGCCTGGAACACCATAGTGTGATGGTGTGTCCGAACATCATAACTGCACCCTATTGGATATGATGCATACCATGATGTCTCTTATCGAAGTACCACTATAGTTTATGGGTTAGGCATTAGAGACAACCACATTCACTTTAAATAGGGCACCACGTAATTCCGATGAGATGACACCGTATGAATTATGGTTTAGAGAAACCTAAGTTGTCGTTTCTTAAATGTTTGGGGCTGCGACGCTTATGTGAAAAAGTTTCAGGATTGATAAGCTCGAACCCAAAGCGGATAAAATGCATCTTCATAGGACACCCAAAACAGTTGGGTATATCTCCTAATTCAGATCCGAAAGCAATATGGATTGTTTCTAGAATCGGGTCCTTTCTCGAGGAAAGGTTTCTCTCGAAAAGTTGAGTGGGAGGATGGTGGAAACTTGATGAGGTTATTGAACCGTCTCTTCAACTAGTGTGTGGCAGGGCACAGGAAGTTGTTCCTGTGGCACCTACACCAATTGAAGTGGAAGCTTATGATAGTGATCATGAAGTTTCGGATCAAGTCACTACCGAACCTCGTAGGGAGACAAGGATACATACTACTTCAGAGTGGTACAATAATCCTGTCTTGGAAGTCATGTTGCTAGACAACAATGAACCTGCGAGCTATGGAGAAGCGATGGTGGGCCCGGATTCCGATAAATGGCTCAAGGCCATAAAACCCGAGAGAGGATCCATGTATGAAAACAAAGTGTAGACTTTGGAAGAACTACTTGATGGTCGTAAGGCTGTTAGGTACATATGGATTTTGAAAGGAAGACAGACAATAATGGTAAGTGTCACCATTGAGAAAGCTCGACTTGTCGTTGAGATGTTTTTCGACAAGTTCAAGGAGTTGACTACGATGAGACTTTCTCACTCGTAGCGATGCTAAGAGTCTGTTGGAATTATATTAGCAATTACTGCATTATTTATGAAATCTTGCAGATAGGATGTCAAAACATTGTTTCCTCGACGATTCTTGAGGAAAGGTTGTATGTGATACAACCGGAAGGTTTTGTCTATCCTGAAATATGCTAATAAGTATGCAAAGCTCCAGCAATCCTTCTGAGGACTGGAGTGAGCATCTCGGAGTTGAAATGTATGCTTTGATGATGATCAAAGATTTTGGGTGTATACAAAGTTTATGAGAAACTTGTATTTCCAAAGAAGTGAGTGGGAGCACTATAGAATTTCTGATGAGTATATGTTGTTGACATATTAATGATCGGAAATGACGTAGAATTTCTGGAAAGCATAAAGGGTTATTTGGAAAGTATTTTTCAATGGAAAAGCCTGGATTAAGCTGCTTGAGCATTGAGCATCAAGATCTATAAGGATAGATTAAAACGCTTAATGGTACTTTCAAATGAGCACATACCTTGACGTGATCTTGAAGGTGTTCAAGATGGATCAGTCAAAGAAGGAGTTCTTTCCTGAGTTGTAAGGTATGAAGTTAAGACTTAAAGCTCGACCATGGCAGAATAGAGAGAAAGGAACGAAGGTCGTCCCCTATGCTTAAGACATAGGCTCTACAGTATGCTATGCTGTGTACCGCACCTGAAGTGTGCTTTACCATGAGTCAGTCAAGGGGTACAAGAGTGATCCAAGAATGGATCACAGGACAGCGGTCAAAGTTATCCTTAGTAACTAGTGGACTAAGGAATTTTCTCAATTATGGAGGTGGTAAAAGAGTTCGTCGTAAAGGGTTACGTCGATGCAAGCTTAACACCTATCCGAATAGCTCTGAGTAGAGATACCGGATACGTATAATGGAGCAACAATTTAGAATAGCTCCAAGTAGAACAGTTATTTGAAATAGCTCCAAATAGAACGTGGTAGCTGCATCTAGGAGATGACATAGAGATTTGTAAAGCACACACGGATCTGAAAGGTTCAGACCCGTTGACTATAACCTCTCTCACAAGCATAACATGATCAAACCCAGAACTCATCGAGTGTTAATCACATGGTAAATGTGAACTAGATTATTGACTCTAGTAAACTCTTTGGGTGTTAGTCACATGGGGATGTGACCTTGAGTGTTAATCACATATCGATGTGAACTAGATTATTGACTCTAGTGCAAGTGGGAGACTGTTGGAAATATGCCCTAGAGGCAATAATAAATTAGTTATTATTATATTTCCTTGTTCATGATAATCGTTTATTATCCATGCTAGAATTGTATTGATAGGAAACTCAGATACATGTGTGGATACATAGACAACACCATGTCCCTAGTAAGCCTCTAGTTGACTAGCTCGTTGATCAATAGATGGTTACAGTTTCCTGACCATGGACATTGGATGTCGTTGATAATGGGATCACATCATTAGGAGAATGATGTGATGGACAAGACCCAATCCTAAGCCTAGCACAAGATCGTGTAGTTCGTATGCTAAAGCTTTTCTAATGTCAAGTATCATTTCCTTAGACCATGAGATTGTGCAACTCCCGGATACCGTAGGAGTGCTTTGGGTGTGCCAAACGTCACAACGTAACTGGGTGGCTATAAAGGTACACTACAGGTATCTCCGAAAGTGTCTGTTGGGTTGGCACGAATCGAGACTGGGATTTGTCACTCTGTGTGACGGAGAGGTATCTCTGGGCCCACTCGGTAGGACATCATCATAATGTGCACAATGTGATCAAGGAGTTGATCACGGGATGATGTGTTACGGAACGAGTAAAGAGACTTGCCGGTAACGAGATTGAACAAGGTATCGGGATACCGACGATCGAATCTCGGGCAAGTATCGTACCGATAGACAAAGGGAATTGTATACGGGATTGATTAAGTCCTTGACATCGTGGTTCATCCGATGAGATCATCATGGAACATGTGGGAGCCAACATGGGTATCCAGATCCCGCTGTTGGTTATTGACCGGAGAACGTCTCGGTCATGTCTGCATGTCTCCCGAACCCGTAGGGTCTACACACTTAAGGTTCGATGACGCTAGGGTTATAAAGGAAGCTTGTATGTGGTTACCGAATGTTGTTAGGAGTCCCGGATGAGATCCCGGACGTCACGAGGAGTTCCGGAATGGTCCGGAGGTAAAGATTTATATATAGGAAGTCCTGTTTCGGCAATCGGGACAAGTTTCGGGGTCATCGGTATTGTACCGGGACCACCGGAAGGGTCCCGGGGGCCCACCGGGTGGGGCCACCTGCCCCGGGGGGCCACATGGGCTGTAGGGGGTGCGCCTTGGCCTACATGGGCCAAGGGCACCAGCCCCAAGAGGCCCATGCGCAAGGAAACTTGGAGAGGGAAGAGTCCTAAAGGGGGAAGGCACCTCCGAGGTGCCTTGGGGAGGATGGACTCCTCCCCATCCTTAGCCGCACCCCTTCCTTGGAGGAGGGGGCAAGGCTGCGCCCTCCCCCTCTCCCTTGGCCCTATATATAGTGGGGAAAAGGAGGAGCAATCATACCTAAGGCCTTTGGTTGCCTCCCTCTCCCTCCCGTGACACATCTCCTCTCCCGTAGGTGCTCGGCGAAGCCCTGCAGGATAGCCACGCTCCTCCATCACCACCACGCCGTTGTGCTGCTGTTGGATGGAGTCTTCCTCAACCTCTCCCTCTCCCCTTGCTGGATCAAGGCGTGGGAGACATCGTCGAGCTGTACGTGTGTTGAACGCGGAGGTGCCGTCCGTTCGGCACTAGGATCATCGGTGATCTGAATCACGACGAGTACGACTCCATCAACCCCGTTCACTTGAACGCTTCCGCTTAGCGATCTACAAGGGTATGTAGATGCACTCTCTTTCTACTCGTTGCTGGTCTCTCCATAGATAGATCTTGGTGACGCGTAGGAAAATTTTGAATTTCTGCTACGTTCCCCAACACGGGGTCCCGGCGTGGATGTGGGCTGCCACAACATGGTGGTGGCCCATGGCGGTGGTCTGGGTCGTTTCACGACGGCGGCTGGACTTCTTCGGCGTCTGCCTGTCGGTGAGCGCCCTTGCCGACCTTCGATTCCTCTCCCTGTCGTTTGGGCGCTACCTTCATCGGAGGGGTGGCTCTCTCCCAGTTGCGGGCCTGCGGCCCATCGCTAGTCTCGCGCCCGGCAACAGGACCGAGCTCCTCTCGCGTCCGGCAGCAGGACTGGTCGATGGTGGCCAGTTTTGGCCGGCCTATTGGGTCGCGACACTGGAGACTGCTCAGGGGTGCGAAAGGCGGTTCCTTTCCACTTGCCTCTTTGGTTGGGATAGCGGTGGGTGGCGGGTGAGGTGGCATCGAGGTCCTGGATGCCGGGGCGGCGGCCCTGGTGGAGGTGTCGCGGTGCTCATGGGCAAAACCCATGGCTTGATGCTGCCTGGTGGCCATGACCATGTGGGCGGCGTGGTAGCCAGGGTGTGACGTTCGATGGCGGTGAATACTGGCTGGGGTGAAAACCTGTTCTATCTTCGGATGGACCGGCGGTGGCGAAGCTCGTTCCCTTCTTGAAGGCGTCGCCGCGACTCTCACTACCCGTCGTGTTGCTCCAGGGAAAACCCTGACCCTTGGGTCGGGCGGTGGCGGCGCTTCGGTGTCGTAACCTTCCTATAGACACCGCCTTGGAGCCCACGGTTCCTCGTATGTAGCTTATTCTCTTCACAGTGGCCTATTCACGGTTGAGGCCCCCAGTTGCTCTTGTAGTGCTAGGGGTGGTGTTGCTGCGCTCAGCGCCTATGTATCCTGCCTTGGGTGTGTGCGTGTGTTTTGGTGGCATGCGTTGTACCGAGTTGTTGATGATCTTTGCTTTATATATAAAGCGGCGCGAAAATCTTTTTCGGTAAAAAAGACCTGTGTATTATGCTTGAATGTTGGAGTATGCATGTGAATTGTGAGACTCTTGGGAGAAGAGAGGGCATCATGATGGTGCGGGGAAAAGGCAAATCAATCAGCTGTCCCGGGTGGCAAAACACTTCAATTTCTTTTTTCAAAATTCAGATTTGACCAACCATTAATAACTTAAATAGAGCACGGCCGCCTCCTCTTCTTCCCACATGACCGCATATATTCTCCCCCTCCTCTTCCTTCCGCAAGACCGTACTGGCCGGACGGACGAAGCAGGCAAGCCAGATTTTAGTCCGGGAGGAGGTGGAGAGAGTAAGCTTTCCTGCATCTCATCTGTTGCTGATTCGTTCTTGTTAGATAATTTATTTGAGACTAAATCTGCATCCTTTCTTTATTATTCCCATTCTACCATTCAATTTAAGTTAACCTATCCTATGACTCGGATCAGATTTGAAACTCTCTGAATTTATTTTATTTGTGTATATGGCAATCACGTTTTTTTGTTTTTTGTTTTGCGTAAAGTGTATAGCAAGCAGTTGATGAGGAGGATATGGCAATCACGTTTTTTTGTTTTTTGTTTTTTGTTTTGCATAAAATAGATCGGACATGTCGGAACCAAACTAGGGGCTAGCATTCGCAGAATCAAACAGTTTAGAATCTAGAGACTAAATTATGAGAATGTTTGTCATTAGCCGTATGAAAATCGTGTCAGTAGATTTGTCGTCAGTGGTTCATACTGTTCTTATATGTTCTTTTGCACTAAGAGACTTCACGGTAGAAGCTAAGTTACATATATATGTGCTTAGTTGTTTACCTTTAATATGCTATACATCAACATCTTAATTCATTACTCACACATTTTTTTACCTATTTCAGCTGCACAATGACAATAATAGACTTCATAGATGTGATTGATGATATCATTGACTTGAGCAGCGATGAGGAGGAGAATGTTGAACAGGATGAAATCCTGACTCAACCCCCGACGACGATGCTTGATAGGCAGGAGGTGTTTGTCGAAGCTGGTGATGGAAGGCAAGAGGCTGCCGAGTCCGGAAATGCTATCCAAGCTACCACATGGTCCATGTTTAAGGAGAAAGGGCCTCTTGAAACAACTGCAAACCAGAATTGCACTTCAATGACAGTACCACTCACAAGTAACTACATTCTTCGCTATCCCATTTTATGTTAAAAAACCTCGTGTGCTTATCATGAAAATAGTACAATATCAAACAACCATTGCAACGTCAATCCCTGTTTTCAATTAACAGTGGCACCATCATAGAGATAAAAGGTTGTTGTATCACTGCAGGCCCCGCTTCGGCCGCTTCGGAGGCTCATCCCTCATTACAGCCGGACCAGACTGAAGAAGGGTCCTCTACTCACTCCAGAGATATTACGACAGGTACCGCTGCAACATCGTCCTCGGTTGCAGAGAAAGGGCCTCTTGATGCCACTGCAACACAGAATTTTCCTCCAACATCAGTGCCATTCCCAAGTAATTACACTCTTCTATATCACACTGTTTCTTAAGTTGTGTGCTTATCATGAAAATGTTCCATATCAACCAATCATTGCAACATCGATCCCTCTTTTGAATTAACAAAGACAGCCTGATAAAGATAAGTTGTTATCGCTGCAGGTCCCACTTTCACTACTCCGAAGGGTCTGAGGACATATGAAGGAGATAATGGAAGGCTGCTGAGGATGTATGGGAGACGTCCTAGGAAGAAGAAGAACTACCATACCGAAGCCCCTAGGAGAAGTCCTAGGTTCGAAGATAGGAGCCTTTTGTCATTTCCAACTACATTATTGTGAGCATTCGGAACCCGTTCCTACCATAAGGGTAATAAAAGGCTGTTGTAGAGCTGGGAGTCGATTGCAGAAAAATCAACTGCCTCAGCAAACAGCGCAAAATCATCAAAAACCCTCTCTGCCTGCACATCCAACTACCTGCATGCGTTCTCCCCATGAAACCATTTTGATGTTGTTGACGTACTGTATGACTGCTCGCGTTGCGCAGTCCAGAATCGAACAATGTTTGCACTTGTCCTGGCCCATTTGGGTATCTCCTGTATTATGGTTTTACTATGTGTGTTGTCCCTCACTTGGCTTTCTCTTGAGGTTATGAAGTTCTGTTTACCATGTAAGAGTAGCAGGGCTTGTACATGCTTGATTTATTTATTTTTCCGATACTTTCTGATAATTTAACATGACATATTTGCTTGACAAAATCTTTAAACTTTTACAGATTGTAGAAAAATTGGGGAATCTTTTTATTTACTTGAGAAATGTAGGTTTCACAATGTTGGAAGATGACAAACATCTTTGTGTTGCATACAATTTGGGTGATTGTTTGCTTAAACTACTCTCGATTTGCATTTCCGTTTCTGTAATAGAATCTCTCTCCAAGCTACTGCTTCCAGTTAAATGTCACAAAAAGATTGCGAACCTGTTTTGAATGCGCATTATCAGGTGATATTTTAAATAAACTTGGGAAATGCACACAGTTTCTGCAATTTGGGACTTGAGAAACTAAGTAGTAGCCGCAATGTAACCAGCAGGTTGGAGGTTGGACTGAATTTGTGAGGCCCATTACATTTTACTTGTGTTCACGGATGAATTACAAAAAAAAAAAATCAAAGCTTATATCTGACGCTATGTTGGACAATGGACACAACTGTTGTTGACCTTTTTTTTCTTCAGAAAGGAGTAACCCCGGCTTCTGCATCCGGCCTCTGCATCATGTGATGCACACAACCACTTTATTAAACATAAAAGTTCCAAGTCACTGAATACCAAAAGGTTTACATCGCAACACACGAGGATTTATGTGAACCATGAATACAAACTTTGAAAGAAGCATGATCCTCTGTCCCCAGTTTGATACATAATAACACACAACTTGACCCGTCTCCGAGAGGGGGGGGGGGGGTCTCTTTGAAATGTGACTCTGTCCACAATGGCATCTTCGGTTGAACTTTAAGGTTCTTTGAGCATCAGGTCCAGCTTGCTCACATAAAAAAATATCTCAGATATAAAAATGAAAAAATGATGTTAGTTTTTCAGAAGGATAAATTTACATGCATCTTATTCATGCCAATCTGAAAAAAAATGATTTATAGAAGCTTCTTTCATGTGAACAAAAAATTGAAGAATCTGAACATGAACAATACGGTTCACAAAATGTATAATTTGCCATACATACTCTGCTGCAGGTTATAAAGAACAGAATAAATTATGGTGCAGGATCTTCAGATTAACTTCAATTATTGGTTGCACTTCACTCAGATCAAATACAAACTAGTAGCTGCATTACCACTATTTAGGCCATTTGTTCAGAACAAAGGGCGAAGCATTCCTACCCTTGCTTAGCTACATATTGCTGCTACCATTGCTTAGCTGCATTGCTACCAAGTCAAACTGATCTAGTACTGATATTGCCTAAACAGCTAAACCATCAGATGCCAGAATAATCATACATTCATACTAATCATCCATCCCTGCTGCTTAGTTGCATTACTACTGAACTTGTTACCATAATCTTGATTGATTAGGTTGATTAGCTTGCACATGTGTGGTTTAGCCTCTAGTCATACATCCATACTAATCATCTAACTTAGCTGCACAAATCATCCATAACATGAAGGAGATCAAACACTTACTTCACTGCATCCTCCTCGGCGCCCTGGCCTGCAGTGTAGTTGACTTGGGAGCGACGGCGGCAGGTTGGATGAGATCGATGCGGACGCTGAGGGTGAGCGTGTCGCCGGAGAGCAGCTCCTGGGGCACCACCAAGAACATCCCCTGGCCCAACGCCAGCGCGCACGTGAACATCGCGTTGCTGATCACCGGCGAGGTCATGAGAACTAGGTCGTAGTTCTTGTCGCCGCCACGGCGCTCAATGGAGAGCTTGCACCAGAACCGGGGGCCCGTCTCAGCCTCGCCGTCCGGCCTGATGCACATCAGTGACATGGCGGTGCCCGGACCGAGCGGGCAGAGGGAGACGAGGAACACGCTGCGGTCCTCCTCCCCGACGAGCAGGTGCCAGCCGTGCGACAGGGAGAAGCTCAGGCACCAAGACCGGCCATAGCGGACCGTGACGGCGGGGCGCTGGTGATCGGCGGTGAAGTGGTTGGCCAGCATTGCGCGGGAGCCCACGAAGGCGCATGCGGACTCCGGGCAGGTGCAGGGCGCGCAGTGGCACACGCGCTGGTGGTCCGCGGCCTCGTGGAACACCACGTAGCGCTCGCAGCCGAACGCCTTGTAGGGGCATGGCACCTTGGCGGCGCCGACCACCTTGTCCAGCTGGCCGCAGTGGGTGTTGGCACGGCTGCAGACGGCGCGGTGCCCGGCACGGCAGTAGTAGCACACTACGTGCCCTACGGCATCACACTGCGATAGTAAACACAACAATACCCAAGTCATCAGCTTCCAGGCCTCGTTTCTCATTATTTTTTCCGATGAAAAAGGAGTTTTATTCCAAATTGATAGAGTTACAGTCGAGAGGCAAAAGATCCTCGATACATGGTGGTCCTAGATGCATCCACGCAGCCGTGGTACACTCTACGCGACTATAATTTGCCAAGCAGTCAGCGACTCTATTCTGATCCCTATTTAATTTCTGGGGAATAAACTCCCTATCCCTCATCAACGCCTTAATTTCAGCTACGAGATGTCCATAGGCAGAACAAATCAATCCATCTCCTTCTCACTTGCAAGTTTGTTTTAAGAAAGGGAGGACACCGAGTTCGGTCTCTGGCTCTCTGCATCATTGCGATGCACACACCACAAATGTATGTATACTTATTAAATTTCACTTGCAAGATGATAGATGGAGAGGATGAGAAATGTCTTCCATCCACTTGAAAATAAAATAAATATGTCATCTTCCCAAAATCTCAAAGAAATCCTCTCAAAAAGAGATAGACAGAGGGTTTTCTTTTTGGTTTTTTTTTAAAAAAATGGTCGCTTTGGTGTGAGAGGAGAGATCACCTTGAACACCGGGGGCTTGAGTGGGAGGTGGCAGCCCTGGCAATGGAGGAGTGTCACGTCCATCCTCACATCGATCTGTATCGGTGCCATGGATTCCGCCGCCACCAACGCATCCTCTGCTTCGCCTTCGTCCTGCATCGTCACCTCCCTTTTCTCTGACTCCGACTTCACCTCCTCGGCACTCGCCTTCTGCCACGACTCTCCCCATCCTTCATTGTTATTTCTGGTCGCAATGTGTGTTTTAGTGGGGAAATAATGGAAGAGAAGGGAGGGTGAAGACCGAAGAGGAAAAGCGGTGGCTGCCATTGTGGCAATGTTGGAGCCAGCAGAGCATACCCCAAAAGAAAAGATAAAACTGCCAATAATTTTAGCATGCCGATAATGTTCGTTTTGACTGTTCAAAGAATTGATCTTTAACATATTGCTACGTAAGTAGAGTTTTTATTTGGGATAATATAACTTTGGGTTCCACTTCTGTACACCCCTTCTAATTAAATCGATGCTTGAGATTAAGATGTGCCTCTTCGGGTGAGAGGATATGATGGTCCAGTTTAAAAGTAATTATTGCTTTACAAAACTCATAATGTGGGATATGATCTTCCTAAATTTAACAGATGTAAACGTGGCCTGACAAACTGCATTCTTAGTCATGGAACTTGTCGTGCCGGAACAATATAGTTCACATACATATCATTCACCAAACCACAAAGCTAATCTAATTTAGTCGAATTCGGTCAAGTTGAACAGTGGTGGCGGCGAGATTGACTTGTCGGTCAGACTATGATGATCTTGTCAATGCAAACGTGGATGGACAATTTCTTAACAAACATATAATCAGCATGTTTTTGGTTTACATGCTAGCCAAAGATCTTACATCCAACAGCCTCAAAATACCTCTTCCATGTACTAATCATGTGGGAACTCAACTAACAAGTACTCTTCTAATGTTTTCACACAAAAAAGGTACTCATCTGATGTTGAACGAATTGACGCATGCTACCAAAATCCATCATCTGTTAAGCTAAATTAAACCAAACTAGACTAAACCTTACTAGTATTAAGATCAGTAGAACCCTAGGCATAGGAGACTCATTTAGGAGGTGACCTTGTCAATGCGAACGTGGAGGGACACCGTCCTGGACGGGCCAGCCCCAGCCAGCAGCTTGTGTGGCACCGTCAAGAAGGTCAGCTCCTCCACGGCGACGGTGCCGGGCTCCTTGCTGCTCGTCACATGGAATTCCGCTCGGACCGCGTCGGTCCTGTCGTTGGCCACCGCCGGCGGCCCGTTCGCCCACACCTTGGCCATGTAGTGCGGCGGCGGGGACGCCCCCGCCCTGATGCACACGACCGACAAGGCGATGGGCACGCCCAGGCCGAGCGAGCCGCCGACCACGAGGAACGCGCGGCCGTCCTCCTCCGCGAACAGCAGGCGCCGCGGCTCCGACACCGGCACCTCGAGCTGGAGCACCTTGCCGTACTGAACCGCGTGCACGGGCATGGAGTGGATGGCGCTGAGGTGGAGGGGGAGCGCCGGCGGCGGGCCTTCGAAGCCGCAGCCGGGCACCGGGCACCTGCAGGGCGCGAGCGGGCACGCGCTCTTGTGGTCGTCGAGCTTGTGGTAGGTGACCTGGCGGCCGCAGCCGTGGTGGTCGCACTTCATCCTGGCCGAGGAGACGAAGGCGTCCACAAAGGGGCAGCCGTGGAAGTCGCCGCCGTGGTCGCACCTCTGGCACTGTTTCCAGGGGAGCTTCGCGACGCAGCTGCCGCAAGCCAGATGCCCGCCTTTGCACTAGACAGATCGAGGGAAGTGAGAAAATGCTAAAATCCGTGCGTTCAGCTGCCGCTGGATTCGATTCGGTTCATCGGATGTTGAGTAGCCAAAGAAATTGCTCTACTAGATCAACCTGGAAGACGGGAGGCTTGAAGGGGGAGGAGAAGATGGGGCAGTCAAGCATGTTGGCCTCAATCCTCACGGTGGGCGTGGGCGTGGCCTCCGTCCCCCTCATGCCGTGTTCCGACGCCTCCGCGATTGCGCCACCACCACCTCCTCTTCCTTGGGCTGCTGCATCATGCACAACGATTTCTTGCTTCACCGGGCCGTTGAGATTGGGCAGCTCCATCTCCATGGCCGAACTAGCAGCCTGCGTTAACCTCTCTCTCTCTCTCTCTCTCTCTCTCTCTCTCTCTCTCTCTCCGGTGAACGGCTGGAAGAGAAGACTAGAGGAGGAAGGGTGAGACTCTGAGAAAGACAGCAAGCGCACGGCACAGTAAAGGAGCAAGCAGCTGAGTTAATGTGACACCCAAAGTTGCAACAGTCAAAGAGCAAAACGAACCACCATAAATTTGGTGTAGCCTATTTGGTGCTTGGCAAGTGGGGAAGAGTACTACAGTGAACAGACTAGTAAAGTGTTTTGAAGCCGAAGCTCTATACTCCCTCTGTAATAATGTATCTGTAATACCAAATATAAAGTATAAAACTGCATCTTATAATAAATCTAATCATATAATCTTGGCATTCTAGATGTAGAAGATGTTTTTTCTCCGTAAATTTGGACAAAGTTTATGAGATTTGACATTTCAAAAAAAAAAGAAATCACAACATTATGAAATAGAGAGGGTATTGTAGTTTCTCTGCTCGTAGTGTTATTAACTAGATGATACCCCACACGTTGTTGCGGGATAGTTTGCAATACATTTCAATGAGATTCCTTGTATGAAACATGAATATTTTGAGTAATAATATAAGAGCTAGAACTGAAAGTATGTTTTATTTTTGTATAGTTGCATAGTATTTATTAAATATAAATATCACAATAGAATGCAAATTCCCATGCATATTTGCATGTTGAGGTGAGTATTTTCCATGCATGTTGCATGATGTGGCATGCTTGCATGTTTAGAGAAATAGGTTAGTGGAGGTCAGCCTTTTTTTTCATGCATGTTGCATGATGAGGTGGCATATTTGTATGTTAAGAGAAATAGTTTAGTGAGTCTAGCTATTTATATATAGAAGATAAACGGTAGAGAAACAAAAGACACGGTAGATCGATGAGCAGTGTTGGGCGTATGACGATTTCTTGTAGGACTCGTCCAACACTAGCAAACCACCGTGAGATGACATCCCCACTTGAACCGTGAACGTAGGATCCTAGTGTAGTATGCCGGTCGGACACATATCATACCCAAAGCAATTTCCTTGATCGAAATGTAAACACTATTAGTCTCTGAAAAAATATACAAAATGAAAAAGAAAGTTTAGAACTAATTCAATAGGAATATTGATCATCCAATCTAACCTTAGGTTCTCACTACTTCATATAATACTCCCTTTTAAAGATAAAGACACATACATAAAAAGTGGTGAGATACCTTCTAACAAGCAGGTTGAAAGAAATATAATGACGACGCGCGAGTGGCACAAGTACCACAAACCCAACTCCCAGCAATAAAAACAGGAGAATCCACCCTTAGCAAACTACAACCAAGAATATTATAGAGGATCAAAGCCGAGTCCCCATGAGAACCCACCGAATACTTAAGATTCGAACACACCGAGCCACCTCCAGAAGGGGGCGTCTCATCGTAGCGATAGCCCCCTCACTTCGGGTCGTGGAGAATCGCTCCTGCCAAGGGACAACAAGGATTGAGAACAAGGACCACGGGGACCCGTCTACAGTATAGGAGATAAAGAGATGCAATGCAACCCACTCCACAGACTAGGATGTGATACTCTAGGGGGAGGCAAACCCGACATCGTAGGCCATCTGCCACACCGAGTGGGACCGAGATTCCGCGATGATGCCATCAAAAGGGTGAAGGCTCCGGGCGCCGCCGCCATCGGGCCCAAGACTCAGGGTGTCTCCAACGCTGACCCGCAAACCAGATATTGTATCTGTTAACAGACCGGGGAGGGCGGGGGGGACCAGTCAACGAACACTGATGCGGAAGCCGACCATCCAATGTTAGCTGCATACATGCATATTTAAACAGATAAATATCATTAAAACTTTGTTATTTTTACATAAAACCTTGTGATTTTTGACATATTTGACCTAGACCGGACTCTAAACCTAGACTAAATGACCCTCAACACTCATTCCCCATATTCGTCAGGCCATGGGCCCCGGGAAATGAAGCTCCGCCTCTGTAGCATGCAAGCGGCTACTTAGCCGACAATAATGAGCCCGCCAAGTTTGGCTTCAGCGGGAGCGAAAGCGCGATGGCCTTCCTGGGACCCGAGCGGCGGCGACCTCCCATGCTCTACTCTTCCTCGCTGTCGCTGGTGCTTGTAGATGTGCCGACTTCGTGGTCGTGGCGGCAGGGCACGGGCGTGGAGCTGGTGACGTTGTCCTCGTCCTCACTCTTGTTGTAGACTCCATTCACCGCCCCGTCGATCTCCTTGAAAGCGACTTCTAGCTCTGCCTGATGGCGGTGGTACTGTTAGCAGTTGTGGCGGATTTCGTCGGCGGTATGATAGGAGTCGACCAGGCCCACGTCCAGCGCGATGGTCATGCTAGCGGCGAGTTGCTCCTCCGCGCGCCGATACTCATCGAGGAGGCAATGGATGTACTCCCGATCGGCCTGCATCTGTCGGAACGTGGCCTCCCACTCAGCCAACATCTTGTCATTGTAGTGAACACGGGCCTCGTCCATGGTAATGCCGGCATGGACCGGCAAGGAGGACGGTGCCGGCACGTCGTCGGACATGTCTTTCATTGAGACGTCCGCCTCCGGCTACTTGTTGGCCTGCCAGCCGGCAGCAATGGCGTCGATTTCCGTCTTTTGCTGGGACGAGAGGCTGTCCCAAATGGCTTTGGAGCTCAAAAAGGCCATGATGAGTGTGGTGTGAAGAAAATAAATGAAGCTAAGGAGGATGAATGCGGCAATGTCCGAGGCTAGAGTTTAGGCCAACTCCACCGCGTGACCCCAAACGGACGTTCGTTTTGTCCAGGTTCTGTCCATTTGGGTAGGGATTTGGGGTCGTGTCCGGGCGTGTCCTGGGATGCGGTGGCCGTGTGCCCAGCGCACGGACGCATCCCGGCCGCATCCTGTCCACGTGCATTTTTCTTTGCAAGTCCTTTACTTTTTTTTCATTCATTTTTGGTACATGACAATACATCATCACATTTTGACTAGTAAAGCAAGGCCAAAGAAAATAAGAACAACAAGAATACATTTTAGAAGATAGCCAACTTCCATAACTGCCCCCTTGAGTTGGTTTAGGGGCTTCTCGATGCACTCATTGTTGATCTGTGGAGGAGGCTCGATCTGGCATCCTCCTTGCTTCCTCAGACCTAATCTCGTGTCTAGCCTCTAATCTAGCAACAAGTGCACTTGTCTCATTTACAGCCTCTATGCTAGCTAAAAGTGCACGAACATGTACTAAATTTCGCTCTATCAATATATCGATGTACTCTTCTTCCCAATACCAAAACTTACATCCATTCTACACAACAAAATTTAAAGTTAGCACAACTAGTCAAATCTAGAGCACAAACCGAAGCTAAGAAAAGCGCATACCCCATCATTTAAGCACTTGATGAACACCCGTCCGGGATGTTCCAGCGTTGTAGACACGCGGCGCACGACCATCCTTGGGCAGTGGTCGCACTTAATGAGTGGCAACGGTGCGCCGGCGAGCTTTTGGGCAAGCACCGAGCCCGGCCGACCGCCATTCGTATATCTGCCGGCGGACCACCGACGATGCAGATCCGAGAGGCTAGAGGAGGAGCCACTGCCTGCATGTGGCCTTGCGGCCCTGCCAGGGCCTTCCGGTGAGGTGACCGGCCAGTCCATGGCGCGGCCTGGCCTCCCACAGCCGGCCGAGCTCAAGACCGACCGGATCCGCCCCAAAACCGGCCGGCGGATGCGCAAACCAGGTGGTCGTGGTTGGATAGCTCGGCGGCGCCGAGGGGAAGGGGTTGGCCGAGCTCGCGTCGGCGGCGGTAGAGTGGAGGGGGTGCGGCAGCAGCGGCGGCAGCAGCGAGGGGAAGAGTGGGAAAGAGTGGAGGGGGTGCGGCCGAAGGGAGGGAGGGGGCGGATAAAAAAAGGTCCACCTTGTGCCACCGACGGGCGGGCCAGAGGAGGACAAGCGCAGACGACCCGCGCGTCCGCATCGTGTCCGTTTCATCCCAAAAGCAGCGCAAACTTGAGCCGCGGATGGGTCGAAAGCAAACACAAAACAGACAAAAGTCCGTTTGCTCCCACGCGCTGGGCCGCATCTTTTGTCTCTTTTACCCTAAACGGACGGAGCTGGATAGGATAGGGTCGCGCGATGGAGTTGGCCTTAAAATAGCCGGCGGATAGTGCGTCGGATAATTCAAGAACGAAACGTGTATAATTTTGTCACCACCTCCTCTTCCTTGGGCTGCTGCATTATTGCTTCACCGGGCCATTGGGTAGCTCCAGCTGCATGGCCGAAGTAGCAAGGCCACGGCACAGTAAACGAAGCAAGCAGCTGAGTCGATGTGTACTCGATTGATTGATTGATGGACATCGGTCATTGGTCAAGGGCCGAGGGTCAAAATGTGGCTTGCGCCGCTGGTCGTGCCTGCCACCGGATGACGCTTCCCGAAGTGCGACGGACCGACGGTACATGCCATAGGTGATGAGGTGATGGGTGCAGCCAAATCCCCTATCGTCCTCCGAATATCCACAGCAAAGCTGCAACAGTCCACAGCAAAATGAACCACCGTATTTGGTGTACTACGAGTATGCTTGGCCCTTGGCAGTTGGGAAGAGAGATTCTGTTTTCCTAAAAATCAGACGTCTATTTTTCAATGCGTTATCCATCGAATTTTGCACCGTACTATTGTGTTTGCAAGATTGGTGCACGAGTAGTCTACTTGCTTGGGGCGTTTTGGCGGGAGTCCAACATTATGCAAAATAATTGTTGTCCAAAAAGAAACACGATAATCAGTTTTAATTATACGAGATGGCTGTAACAACACCTCCCGGGCGGTGGCCGGCGTGGTACATCCCCGACCTGAGGCCCCGTTTGGTTCATAAGTCCTAGAACTTTTTCTAGTCCCAACTAAAAAGTCTCTAGTTCCTAAAAAGTCCTCCATGTTTGTTTCCAGAGACTAAAAAGTCCCTAGTCCCTTCCTAAAGGTTATTAAATGATCATGTTGCCCCTAGTATATAGAAAAATAACAATCAAACAATACCATAGGGTGGCGGGCCATTGAATGCATGGAGGGGCATTGTTGGAAAAGTCCTAAAAAGTCTCAAAAAAGACTCTCCTTGAGAGTCTTCTTCATTTAGTCCCAAATGCTAATTTAGTCCCTAAAAAATCCCTCCCGTTTGGTAAAAAAGTCTCTAAGAAGGACTTTTTTTAATCTCTACACAAAAAAGTCCCTGGAAACAAACACCCCCTGAGATCGGCGGGAGTCCTCACGTACTACCGCGGGACGGTGGTGCACTGCGCCTTCACCGCGAAGCTACTCCTCGCCGACGAGAGAGGTTTTTTTTTTTGGATAATATTGCCGCTTCATTTAGAACACGAAGTTTGGAATATCATCCAAAATTACATCAAGAACAAAATCCGGGGGAGCCCCTAACCAAACCTTACAGAGTTCATCTCCCATCCCTACTTTAGCGAACTTATGCGCGACAACATTAGCAGACCTCCTAACCCAAGATACTTTAAAACCTTCAAAAGAGTGCAGCAAAAGCTTCAATTCCTCCACCCATGGACCCGTGACTCCAAGGTTCTTGGTGGGCAGATTTAGCATCTGCACCAAGCCTTGGCTATCCAGCTCAACATGTACACACTGTGCATTGACCTCCCTAGCTAGTTCCAATCCCCTTTTGCACGCCAAGATTTCAGTTGCTTCCTGGTAGCGATGTTCGGGAAGTGGTGGCACAAACCTGCCAAAAAGGCACCATGGTGATCTCTCACCAGAGCACCCCCCCTCCCTTGTTCCCATGCCTAGACGTAGCACCGTCAGAGTTGATTTTGAACCATCCATCATCAGGTGGCTGCCATCTCTGGCGGGGTGTTGGGACTGCCGTTCGTCTCTCCTTCATGTGCACGCTCCTCCACTCCTTCATATATGCTACAACAGTAGTCGCTATTTCATGTGGCGCTGCAATTCTCCTTTCATCACGTGCCTCATTTCGAGCCAGCCACAAACGGTAAGTTGCATGTATCATCGCCTCCCCTTCATCGCCAGAAGCACCGGAGAACCAATTCAGGAGCCAGCTAGCTAGCGCACTCTGGGAGTCGAGCTGAGGCGGTGGGATCGCCACCGCAGCTCCCATTTCCAAGTGTAGTAGCTGCCAGAGTTGGACTGAATGTTGACACGCCCAAAATCTGTGATAGATCGTTTCCTCGCGACCACATGCAACACAAAAAACTCCGGGTTTAATCCGACGTCGATGAAGTTCAGCTCCGACTGCCAGGCCATTTTTAATTAGTCGCCACATGTGAATTTTTGCCTTGGCCGGCACTTGTGTGTCTCATAATGCCATGTATCCTCTGTGCTTCGTAACTGAGCTAGATGTATCTGGTTGTCCAGACCTTGCTCTTGACTTTGCCATGCACATATGATATGCCGATTTGACCGTGAAACACCCATCCTTTGTATAGTTCCATGCCAGATAATCTGACCGGCCTGGTCCTCCCACCGCAATTTGCTGTATATCATGCACGTCATCCAGTGTGAACATTGTCTGCAACCTTCCCATGTTCCAACTCTTACCATCAGGTGACAGGAGATGTGCGACCCGAGTGACACCCGACATGTAGCCCTTCCCAAGCAGCTTCACGTTGTTGCTTCGCGGGATCCAGTTGGCATGGTGAATACGCACTTGGGACCCATCCCCAATGCGCCAGATCAGTCCCTCCCGGAGGAGATCTTGCCCATGCAAAATGCTGCGGAAAGTATATGATGCCGTCGATGAGCAGGTTGCAGTAAGTATTGAGTCCTCACTGAAATACCTCGCCTTGAGGACTCTGGCGCATAACGACGTCGGCACCTGTATGATTCTCCAGGCCTGCTTTGCGAGCAAAGCTTCATTAAACACCTCAGGGTCTCTAAAGCCCATGCCACCATACCTTTTGGCCTCACACATTTTTTGCCATGAGATCGAATGTACTTTCCTCTCACCATTCGCCGCGCCCCACCAGAATTACGAAGAGATAGAAGTCAGATTCCCACACATCTTCTTTGTAAGGCGAAAACAACTCATGGTAAAAGTAGGTACAACTTGTAAGCCCGATTTAACTAGTACTTCCCTTGCGGCCTTTGACAGTTCCTGCCCCTTCCACCCACCCACCTTTCCTTTAGAGCTCTTTGTCACATATTTGAAAGTGCCATCCTTTGATCTCCTAACCAGTGTTGGAAGGCCCAAGTACCGCTCATTGATGACCCACAAGTATAGGGGATCGCAACAGCTTTCGAGGGTAGAGTATTCAACCCAAATTTATTGATTCAACACAAGGGAGCCAAAGAATATTCTCAAGTATTAGCAGCTGAGTTGTCAATGCAACCACACCTAGAAACTTAGTATCTGTAGCAAAGTGTTTAGTAGCAAAGTAATATGATAGTGATGGTAACGGTAACAAAAGAGTAATGAAAGCAAAGTAATGTTTTTGGTATTTTGTAGTGATTGTAAAAATAGCAACGGGAAAGTAAATAAGCATAAACCAGTATATGGAAAGCTCGTAGGCATCGGATCAGTGATGGATAATTATGACGGATGCGGTTCATCATGTAACAGTGATACGTCTCCAACGTATCTATAATTTTTGATTGCTCCACGCTATATTATCTACTGTTTTGGGCAATATTGGGCTTTATTATCCACTTTTATATTATTTTTGGGACTAACCTATTAACCGGAGGCCCAGCCCAGATTTGCTGTTTTATGCCTATTTCAGTGTTTTGAAGAAAGGAATATCAGACGGAGTCGAAACGGAACGAAATCAACTAGAGAAGTTATTTTTGGAACGAAAGCCACCCGATGGACTTGGACCCCACGTCAAGGAAGGAAGGAGGAGCTCACGAGGGTAGGGGGCGCGCCCAACCCCCTGGGGCGCGCCCCCCTGCCTCATGGGGCCCTCGTGGCTCCCCTGACGTACTTCTTCCGCCTATATAACTCCGCGTACCCTAAAACTTCCAGAGAGCACAATAGATCGGGAGTTCCGCCGCCAGAAGCCTCCGTAGCCACCGAAAACCAATCTAGACCCGTTTCGGCCCCCTGCCGGAGGGGGCAACCCTCTCCGGTGGCCATCTTCATCATCCCGGTGCTCTCCATGACGAGGAGGGAGTAGTTCTCCCTCGGGGCTGAGGGTATGTACCAGTAGCTATGTGTTTGATCTCTCTCTCTCGTGGTCTTGATTTGGCACGATCTTGATGTATCGCGAGCTTTGCTATTATAGTTGGATCTTATGTTTCTCCTCCCCCTCTTCTCTCTTGTAATGAATTGAGTTTTCCCCTTGAAGTAATCTTATCAGATTGAGTCTTTAAAGACTTGAGAACACTTGATGTATGTCTTGCCGTGGATATCTGTGGTGACAATGGGATACCACGTGCCACTTGATGTATGTTAAGGTGATCAACTTGCAGGTTTCGTGACATTGGGAACCTATGCATAGGGGTTGGCACACGTTTTCGTCGTGATTCTCCGGTAGGAACTTTGGGGCACTCTTTGAGGTCCTTTGTGTTGGTTGAATAGATGAATCTGAGATTGTGTGATGCATATCATATAATCATACCCACGGATACTTGAGGTGACATTGGAGTATCTAGGTGACATTAGGGTTTTGGTTGATTTGTATCTTAAGGTGTTATTCTAGTACAAACTCTAGGGCTGTTTGTGACACTTATAGGAATAGCTCAACGGATTGATCGGAAAGAATAACTTTGAGGTGGTTTCGTACCCTACCATAATCTATTCGTTCGTTCTCCGCTATTAGTGACATTGGAGTGACTCTTTGTTGCATGTTGAGGGATAGTTATGTGATCCAATTATGTTAGTATTGTTGAGGGAACTTACACTAGCAAAAGTATGAACCCTAGGCCTTGTTTCAATGCATTGCAATACCGTTTACGCTCACTTTTATCACTTGCTACCTTGCTGTTTTTATATTTCCAGATTACAAAAACTATTATCTACTATCCATATACCACTTGTATCACCATCTCTTCGCCGAACTAGTGCACCTATACAATTTACCATTGTATTGGGTGTGTTGGGGACACAAGAGACTCTTTGTTATTTGGTTGCAGAGTTGCTTGAGAGAGACCATCTTCATCCTACGCCTCCTACGGACTGATAAACCTTAGGTCATCCACTTGAGGGAAATTTGCTACTGTCCTACAAACCTCTGCACTTGGAGGCCCAACAACGTCTACAAGAAGAAGGTTGTGTAGTGGACATCAAACAGTCATAACATAGGGTGACACAGAACTAGCTCCAATTCATCAATGTAATGTAAGCATGTATTCCGAATATAGTCATACGTGCTTATGGAAAAGAACTTGCATGACATCTTTTGTCCTACCCTCCTGTGGCAGCGGGGTCCTAATGGAAACTAAGGGATATTAAGGCCTCCTTTTAATAGAGAACCGGAACAAAGCATTAGCACATAGTGAATACATGAACTCCTCAAACTACGGTCATCACCGGTAAGTATCCCGATTATTGTCACTTCGGGGTTAACGGATCATAACACATAATAGGTGACTATAGACTTGCAAGATAGGATCAAGAACTCTCATATATTGATGAAAACATAATAGGTTCAGATATGAAATCATGGCACTCGGGCCCTAGTGACAAGCATTAAGCATAGCAAAGTCATAGCAACATCAATCTCAGAACATAGTGGATACTAGGGATCAAACCCTAACAAAACTAACTCGATTACATGATAAATCTCATCCAACCCATCACCGTCCAGCAAGTCTACAATGGAATTACTCACGCACAGCGGTGAGCATCATGAAATTGGTGATGGAGGATGGTTGATGATGACGACGGCGACGAATCCCCCTCTCCGGAGCCCCGAACGGACTCCAGATCAGCCCTCCCGAGAGGTTTTAGGGCTTGGCGGCGGCTCCGTATCATAAAACGCGATGAAATCTTCTCTCTTATTTTTTCTCCTCGAAAGCAGTTATATAGAGTTGGAGTTGGAGTCGGGAGGTCTCCAGGGGGCCCACGAGGTAGGGGGCACGCCCTGGGGGGGCACCCTCATGGCAAGGGTGTGGGCCCCCTGGTCTTTATCTTTGGCGAGGATTTTTTATTATTTATTGTAAGATATTCCGTGGAGTTTCAGGTCATTCCGAGAACTTTTGTTTTCTGCACATAAAACAACATCATGGCAATTCTACTGAAAACAGCGCCAGTCTGGGTTAGTTCCATTCAAATCATACAAGTTAGAGTCCAAAACAAGGGCAAAAGTGTTTGGAAAAGTAGATATGACGGAGACGTATCAACTCCCCCAAGCTTAAACCCTTGCTTGTCCTCAAGCAATTCAGTTGACAAACTGAAAGAAATAAAGAAAACCTTTTACAAACTCTGTTTGCTCTTGTTGTTGTAAATGTGTCTAGCTAGCATTCAAGTTTTCAGCAAAGATTATAACTAACCATATTTGCAATAATTCTCAGGTATCATGATTACCCATATCAATAGCATAATCAGCTAGCAAGACATAATAATAAATCTCGGATGACAACACTTTCTCAAAACAATCATAATATGATATAACAAGATGGTATCTCGCTAGCCCTTGCTGAGACCGCAAAACATAAATGCAGAGCACCTTTAAAGATCAAGGACTGACTAGACATTGTAATTCATGGTAAAAGAGATCCAATCATAGTCACACCCAATGTAAACTAACAATAATGAATGCAAATGACAGCGGTGCTCTCCAACTGGTGCTTTTAATAAGAGGGCGATGACTCAACATAAAAGTAAATAGATAGGCCCTTCGCAGAGGGAAGCATGGATTTGTAGAGGTGCTAGAGCTCGGTTTTGAAACAGAGGTGAATAATATTTTGAGCGGTATACTTTCATTGTCAACATAACAACCAAAAGATGGCAATATCTTCCGTGCTACACACATTATAGGCGGTTCCCAAACAGAATTGTAAAGTTTATACTCCCCCAGCCCTCCACCAACAAACATCAATCCATGGCTTGCTCGAAACAACGAGTGCCTCCAACATACATCAGGTCCCAGGGGGAGTTTTGTTTTGCAATTATTTTTGGTTTAGTTTGCATAAAGCATGGGACTGGGCATCCCGGTGACCAGCCATTTTCTCGTGAGTGAGGAGCGGAGTCCACTCCTCTTGAGAATAACCCGCCTAGCATGGAAGATACATACAACCCTAGTTGATACATGAGCTATTCGAGCATACAAAACAAGATAATTATTTGAAGGTTTAGAGTTTGGCACATACAAATTTACTTGGAAAGACGGGTAGATACCGCATATAGAAAGGTATAGTGGACTCAGCTGGAATAACTTTGGAGTTTAAGGGATTGGATGCACAAGCAGTATTCCCGCTTAGTACAGGTGAAGGCTAGCAAAAGACTGGGAAGCGACCAACTAGAGAGCGACAACAGCCATGTACATGCATTAAAATTAATAAACATTGGATGCAAGCATGAGTAGGATATAATCCACCATGAACATAAATATCGTGAAGGCTATGTTGATTTGTTTCAACTACATGCATGAACATGTGCCAAGTCAAGTCACTTAAATCATTCAGAGGAGGATATCACCCTATCATATCACATCATAACCATTTTAATAGCATGTTGGCACGCAAGGTAAACCATTATAACTCATAGCTAATCAAGCATGACACAAGCAACTATGATCTCTAATTGTCATTGCAAACATGTTTATTCATAACAAGCTGAATCAAGAACGATGAACTCATCATATTTACAAAAATAAAAGAGGTCGAGTTCGTACCAGCTTTTCTCATCTCAGTCAGTCCATCATATATCATCATAATTATCTTTCACTTGCACGACCGAACGATGTGAATAATAATAAGAGTGCACGTGCATTGGACTAAGCTAGAATCTGTGAGCATTCAATAAAGAGGAGAAGACAAAGCAATATGGGCTCTTGGTTAAATCAACAATAAAGCATATAAGAGCCACTTCAACAATTTAATCATGGTCTTCTCCTATCGACCCCCAAAGAAAGAAAAGAAATAAAAACTATTTACACGGGAAATCTCCCAACAAGAAGAACAGGAAATATTTTTGGATTTTCTTTTTAATTACTACTACAAGCATGGAAAGTAAATTAATTAAAAGCTACAACTAATTTTTTGGGTTTTTTTCTTAAGGTTTATTAAACACACAAGCTGAAAGCATAGAAGGAAATAAACTAGCATGGATGATACAATGAAAAAGTATGAACACCGACATCTAGCAATGAGTGTGTGTGAATATAAATGTAATGTCGGTGAGAAATACGTACTCCCCCAAGCTTAGGCTTTTGGCCTAAGTTGGTTTATGGCCACGGCTGGCCTGGCTGATATCCATAATAATAGTTGTTGGGGTCGTACTGTGATGCAGCAGCTATCGCCTGCTGAGCTGCAGCGTGGCGACGAGCAGCCTCTTCTCTCCTCTCGTACTCATCTGTCTCCTCTCTAGTAATAGTATATCCTCCTCTTGCCTGATAATCAAAAAAGCAGGAGCAGGGAGAGTAATACGGACAGCACGGCGTCTGTCAAAGATTAGTTGGTACTGGAGAGGTGATTCGTTCCTCTCGAGAAAATGGTGAGAAACCATAGAATCAAAATCTAAATAAGCAGGAGGCAACTCCATGTCTCCTTCACGAACGTCTATCTCAGGAAATTTAGCTAAGCGGGTTGCATAAATTCCTCCAAAGAAATCTCCATTATATCTATTATGATGCAACCTACGAGCTACAATGGCTCCCATATGATAATATTGGTCTCCTGACACAGCACCCCTGAGAATGCTAAGGTCAGGGACACACATGTGACATGCTTCATCCTTGCATTTATGCACCTACCTATGAAAAGAGCAAAATAATGTATAGCAGGAAAGTGAATGCTCCCTATGGTAGCTTGCGTTATATCTCTAGATTCCCCTACAGTTATACTAGCAAAAAAGTTTCTAAGTTCAGATTTAGGGGGATCCTTAACACTACCTCATTGTGGAAGTTTGCAAGCAAGAGTGAAATCCTCTAAGTCCATGGTATAAGATTTGTCATAAAGATCAACCATGACTGAAGGAGAATTACACAAAGATGAATGCTCAAACCTCCTCACAAAAGAGCTTGTGAGATCATGATATTGGGGGCATTTGTCTGCCTCAAAGTCCTCAAGACCGGCATTACGCAAATATGCGTTAAATTCTCCTTTAATTCCCGCTCGATCCATAAAATTTTCAAAAGGCCACTCACAAGGACGCACTGGAGCGTCTCTTGGTGGCTCTTCGTCAGCATCACGCATTGCAAGCCTGGGTCCTTGCTTCCTTGAAGAACCACCTTGGAACATTTTTCTAAGCATATTTCTTCCTCTGAAAAATTCTGAAATTTTTTAGTAACTTCAAAATAAAAGTAAACCAAACTCAATAATATTGATAGCAACTACTCCTACAAGTGCCTAGAGCCTATATCATGCATCAAAACTACTTTTGACCATATAAATTTGACATGCAAGCTCAAGAACAGGGTCACCTAAGCAGCAAAAATTTGCAATGAATAAAGCACTAGAACAAAAACTAATTGGACCAATGGAGGAGTCACATACCAAGGAACAATCTCCCCAAGCAGTTTTGTGAGAGGCGCTTTGAGAAAGGAGATCGAAAATGGCAGCAAAGAGGGCTGGAACTCGTGCTTGAGTTGGTTTTTCGTGTTTGGGGGAGGAAGATGAAGTGTGTGGGTGCAGGAATAAGTGGAGGAGGGCCACCGTGGGCCCACGAGGTAGGGGGCGCGCCCTAGGGGGTGGGCGCGCCCTCCACCCTCGTGGCAAGGTGGTTGGCCCCCCTGGTGTGTTCTTTGTTCCATAAATCCTCAAATATTCTAGAAAAAATCATATTTAACTTTCAGGGCATTTGGAGAACTTTTATTTTCGAGTTATTTTTATATTGCATGGATAATCAGATAACAGATAGAAAATTATTTATTTTTACTTTATTTCAACTAAATAACAGAAAGTATAGAGAGGGTATAGAAGGTTGTGCTTCTAGTTTCATCCATCTCATGCTCGTCAAAAGGAATCCACTAACAAGGTTGATCAAGTCTTGTTAACAAACTCATTCCGATTAACATGAAACCGGAGAAATTTTGAATAACACTAGGTTACCTCAACGGGGATATGCACATCCCCAATAATAAGAATATCATAGTTCTTCTTGACAATAGGAAGAGGAAATCCAAACCTCCAAATATAATCGATGGAATTTTTCCAATAGAATTGATACTATGAACTTGAGGTTGTTTCTTCGGAAAGTGTACCGTATGCTCATTACCATTAACATGAAAAGTGACATTGCCTTTAGTGCAATCAATAACAGTCCCTGCAGTATTCAAAAAGAGTCTTCCTAGAATAATAGACATACTATCGTCCTCGGGAATATCAAGAATAACAAAGTCCGTTAAAATAGTAACGTTTGCAACCACAACAGGCACATCCTCACAAATACCGACAGGTATAGCAGTTGATTTATCAGCATTTGCAAAGATATTTCAGTAGGTGTCAACTTATTCAAGTCAAGTCTACGATATAAAGAGAGAGGCATAACACTAACACCAGCTCCAAGATCACATAAAGCAGTTTTAACATAGTTTCTTTTAATGGAGCATGGTATAGTAGGTACTCCTGGATCTCCAAGTTTCTTTGGTATTCCACCCTTAAAAGTATAATTAGCAAGCATGGTGGAAATTTCAGCTTCTGGTATCTTTCTTTTATTTGTAACAATATCTTTCATGTACTTAGCATAAGGATTCATTTTGAGCATATCAGTCAATCGCATACGCAAAAAGATAGGTCTAATCATTTCAGCAAAGCGCTCAAAATCCTCATCATCCTTTTTCTTGGATGGTTTGGGAGGAAAAGGCATGGGTTTCTGAACCCAAGGTTCTCTTTCTTTACCATGTTTCCTAGCAACAAAGTCTTTCTTATCATAACGTTGGTTCTTTGATTGTGGGTTATCAAGATCAACAGCAGGTTCAATTTCTACATCATTATCATTACTAGGTTGAGCATCATTATGAACATCATCATTAATATTTTCATTAGGTTCATGTTCATTGCCAGATTGTGTTTCAGCATCAGACATAGAGATATCATTTGGATTATCAGGTGGTTCAGCAATAGGTTCACTAGAAGTTTGCACAGTTCTATCATTTTTCTTTTTCTTCTTTTTAGAAGAACTAGGTGCATCAATTTTATTTCTCTGAGAATCTTGCTCAATTCTCTTAGGGTGGCCTTCAAGATACAAAGGTTCTCGAGTCATTCTACAAGTTCTAGTAGCCACTTTAACAGCATAATTATTTTTCTTACTATTCATCTCATCGAACAATTCTTTTTGAGCTTTAAGTACTTGTTCTACTTGAGTGGTAACCATGGAAGCATGTTTACTAATAAGTTTAAGTTCACCTTTGACATCAGCCATATAATCACCCAAGTGTCCAAGCATATTTGAATTGTATTTTAATTGTCTACCAAAATAAGCATTGAAGTCTTCTTGTTTAAACATAAAATTATCAAACTCATCCAAGCATTGACTAACAATTTTAGCAGGAGGGATTTTAGCTTTATCATATCTATAGAGAAAATATACCTTTACTACCTGTGTCGAGTTATCGAGGTCTGGAGGTTCTTCAATAAGTAAAGGATCAAGATCATATGTTTCTTCGGCACGCGGTAAATTAAGATCATGTATTTCTTCAATAGGAGGTAAATTCTTAACATCTTCAACTTTAATACTTTTTTCTTTCATAGATTTCTTTACCTCTTGCATATCTTCGGGACTGAGAAATAGGACACCTCTCTTCTTCGGAGTTGGTTTAGGAATAGGATCATTAATTGGAGCAGGAGCTGGCTCAGGAGGTGCCCAATTATTTTCATTTGTCAACATATTATTCAATAAGATTTCAGCTTCATCCGGTGTTCTTTCCCTGAAAAGAGAACCAACACAACTATCAGGTAATCTCTGGAAGCATCGGTTAGTCCATTGTAAAAGATATCAAGTATTTCATTTTTCTTAAGAGGATGATCAGGCAAAGCATTAAGTAACTTGGGAAGCCTCCCCCAAGCTTGTGGGAGACTCTCTTCTTTAATTTGCACAAAGTTGTATATTTCCTTTAAAGCAGCTTGTTTCTTATGAGCAGGGAAATATTTAGCAGAGAAGTAGTAAATCATATCCTGGGGACTACGCACACAACCAGGATCAAGAGAATTAAACCATATCTTAGCATCACCCTTTAATGAGAACAAAAATATTTTAAGGATATAAAAGTAGCGAGATCTCTCATCATTAGTGAACAGGGTGGCTATATCATTTAATTTAGTAAGATGTGCCACAACAGTTTCAGATTCATAGCCATGAAAAGGATCGGATTCAACCAAAGTAATTATATCAGGATCAACAGAGAATTCATAATCCTTATCAGTAACACAGATAGGTGAAGTAGAAAAAGCAGGGTCAGGTCTCATCCTAGCATTTAGAGATTGCTTATTCTATTTTGCTAATAACCTTTTAAGTTCATATCTATCTTTGCAAGCTAAAATAGCTAAAGAAGCTTCTTGATCAAATAAATAACCCTCAGGAATAACAAGTGATTCTTCATCATCACTTTCATCATCATAATCAGATTCAATATTTTCAATCTCTCTAGCCCTAGCAAGTCGTTCCTCGAGAAAATCACCAAGTGGCACAGTAGTATCAAGCATAGAAGTAGTTTCATCATAAGTATCATGTATAGCAGAAGTAGCATCATCAATAACATGCGACATATCAGAACGAATAGCAGAAGCAGGCTTAGGTGTCGCAAGCTTACTCATAACAGAAGGTGAATCAAGTGCAGAGCTAGATGGCAGTTCCTTACCTCCCCTCGTAGTTGAGGGATAAATTGTTGTCTTAGCGTCTTTCAAATTCTTCATAGTGTCCAGCAGATATAAATCCCAAGTGACTCAAAGAATAGAGCTATGCTCCCCGGCAACGGCGCCAGAAATTAGTCTTGATGACCCACAAGTATAGGGGATCGCAACAGCTTTCGAGGGTAGAGTATTCAACCCAAATTTATTGATTCGACACAAGGGGAGCCAAAGAATATTCTCAAGTATTAGCAGCTGAGTTGTCAATTCAACCACACCTGGAAACTTAGTATCGCAAAGTGTTTACTAGCAAAGTAATATGATAGTAGTGATAATGATGGCAAAAGGTAACGGTAGCAAAAATAATATTTTTGGTGTTTTGAAGTGATGATAGCAATAGCAACGGAAAAGTAAATAAGCGAATAACAATATATGGAAAGCTCATAGGCAATGGATCGGTGATAGAGAATTATGCCGAATGTGGTTCATCATGTAACAGTCATAACCTAGGGTGACACGGAACTAGCTCCAATTCATCAATGTAATGTAGGCATGTATTCCGAATATAGTCATACGCGCTTATGGAAAAGAACTTGCATGCCATCTTTTATCCTACCCTCCCGTGGCAGCGGGGTCCTAGCGGAAACTAAGGGATATTAAGGCCTACTTTTAATAGAGTACTGGACCAAAGCATTAACACATAGTGAATACATGAACTCCTCAAACTACGGTCATCACCGGAAGTGGTCCCGGTTATTGTCACTTCGGGGTTGCCGGATCATAACACATAGTAGGTGACTATAGACTTGCAAGATAGGATCAAGAACTCTCATATATTGATGAAAACATAATAGGTTCAGATCTGAAATCATGGCACTCGGGCCCTAGTGACAAGCATTAAGCATAGCAAAGTCATAGCAACATCAATCTCAGAACATAGTGGATACTAGGGATCAAACCCTAACAAAACTAACTCGATTACATGATAAATCTCATCCAACCCATCACCGTCCAGCAAGCCTACGATGGAGTTACTCACGCACATCAGTGAGCATCATGATATTGGTGATGGAGGATGGTTGATGATGACGACGACGACGAATCCCCCTCTCAGGAGCCCCGAACGGACTCCAGATCAGCCCTCTCGAGAGGTTTTAGGGATTGGCGGTGGCTCCGTGTCATAAAACGCGATGAAATCTTCTCTCTTATTTTTTTCTCCCCGAAAGCAGTTATATAGAGTTGGAGTTGGAGTCGGGAGGTCTCCAGGGGGCCCACGAGGTAGGGGGCGCCCCCCACCGTCGTGGCAAGGGTGTGGGCCCCCTGGTCTTCATCTTTGGCGAGGATTTTTTTATTATTTATTGTAAGATATTCCATGGAGTTTCAGGTCATTCCGAGAACTTTTGTTTTCTGCACATAAAACAACATCATGGCAATTCTGCTGAAAACAATGTCAGTCCGGGTTAGTTCCATTCAAATCATACAAGTTAGAGTCCAAAACAAGGGCAAAAGTGTTTGGAAAGTAGATACGAGGGAGACGTATTACTCACTCAGAGCTTCAGACTGTACACCCAAGGTATTTTACAGCTCCAACTTCCTCGCTTCTTGACATCCTTTGCTAAAGAAAATCGATGACTTCTGTAGGTTAACCCGTTGACCAGAGGCCACCTCGTACTGTGTTTATATATCCTTGAGCGTCTCCATATTTTCATTTGTCCCTTCCAGAAAGACAATACTATCATCCACAAAAAGGAGGTGCGTGACATGGGGGCTAGTGCTCCCGAAGTTCACCCTTTAATCCTTTTATCACTTTGTGCCTTCTTTAGTAGAGCTGAGAAACCCTCCACACAGAACAAAAACAAGTAGGGCGAAAGTGGATCACCCTGCCGTAATCTCCTGGAAGGAGAGAAACATCTTGAGCAGTCACCATTTAATTTAACCTGAAAGCTTGCTGTCGTTACACACCTCATTATCATGGAAATCCATTCTTGTGCAAATCCATACCGCCCTAGCATTTGCTCCCAAAAAATCCACTCCACCCGATCATATGCTTTCATCATGTCCAACTTCACCGCACACAAAGCCTTCTTCCTCTTACGTACTCGAATAGCATGAACACACTCATATGCCACCAAGACATTGTCAGAAATAAGCCTCCCTGGCACGAATGCACTCTGCTCCTCGGAGATCAGGATAGGGAGGATGCGTTTCAGCCGGTTTGCCAACACCTTTGTGGCTATCTTATAGAGAATGTTACAGAGGCTAATAGGTCGAAATTGGGATAAGAGCTCCGGCGAATTCACTTTGGGGATCATAACAATGACAGTAGCGTTGAAAGCGCCCAGGGCTGCTACCCCATCCCAAAAATCTCTCACAGCTCCACACACATCTGATACGTCTCCATTGTATCTATAATTTTTTTATTGTTCCATGCCAATATTATTGAACTTTCATATACTTTTGGCAACTTTTTATACTATTTTTGGGACTAACATATTGATCCAGTGCCCAGTGCCAGTTCCTACCTATTGCATGTTTTTGGTTTCGCAGAATATCCATATCAAATGGAGTCCAAACGGGATAAAAACGGACGGAGCTTATTTTTGGAAAATATGGAAAATTCGGAAGGAAAATCAACGTGAACCAGTGCCCGAGGTGGTCACGAGGCAGGGGGGTGCGCCCCTACCCTCGTGAGCCCAGCGTAAGGCGGTTGACGCTCTTCTTTTGCCGCAAGAAGGCTAATATTCGGAAAAAAAATCACGGCGAAGGTTTCAGGCCAATCGGAGTTACATATCTCCATATATATACGAAACGGTGAAACAGAGCCAGAAGAGAACGCAGAAACAGAGAGAGACAGAGAGATAGATCCAATCTCGGAGGGGCTCTCGCCCCTCCCACGCCATGGGAGCCAAGGACCAGAGGGGAAACCGTTCTCCCATCTAGGGAGGAGGTCAAGGAAGAATAAGAAGGAGGGGGGCTCTCTCCCCCTCGCTTCCGGTGGCGCCGGAGTGCCACCGGGGGGCCATCATCATCACCACCATCTTCACCAACAACTTCACCACCATCATCACCAACTCTTCCCCTTCTATGCAGCGGTGTAACCTCTCTCTTACCCGCTGTAATCTCTACTTAAACATGGTGCTCAACGCTATATATTATTTCCCAATGATGTATGGCTATCCTATGATGTTTGAGTAGATCTGTTTTGTCCTAATGGCTATTTGATGATCGTGATTGGTTTGAGTTGTATGTTTTATTATTGGTGTTGTCCTATGGTGCTCTCCGTGTCGCGCAAGCATGAGGGATTTCCGCTGTAGGATTTGCAATATGCTTATGATTTGCTTATGGTGGGTGGCGTGAGTGACATAAGCACAGACCCGAGTAAGTAGGTTGTTTGCGTATGGGATAAAGGGGACTTGATGCTTTAATGCTATGGTTGGGTTTTACCTTAATGAATCTTTAGTAGTTGCGGATGCTTGCTAGAGTTCCAATCATAAGTGCATATGATCCAAGTAGAGAAATCATGTTAGCTTATGCCTCTCCCTCAAATAAAATTGCAGTAATGATTACCGGTCTAGTTATCGATTGCCTAGGGACAAATAACTTTCTTGTTGACAAAAGCTCTTTAGTAAAAATAATTTAGTTGTGTCTTTATCTAAACAGCCCCTAGCTTTTATTTACGTGCTCTTTACTTTCTTGCAAGCTTACCCAAAAACACCTACAAAGTACTTCTAGTTTCATACTTGTTTCCGGTAAAGCGAACGTCAAGTGTGCGTAGAGTTGTATCGGTGGTCGATAGAACTTGAGGGAATATTTGTTCTACCTTTAGCTCCTTGTTGGGTTTGACACTCTTACTTATCGAAAGAGGCTACAATTGATCCCCTATACTTGTGGGTTATCAAGACCTTTTTCTGGCGCCGTTTCCGGGGAGCAATAGCGTGGGGTGAATATTCTCGTGTGTGCTTGTTTGCTTTATCACTAAGTAATTTTTATTTGCTGTTCATAGTTGTTTTCTATATTTAGTTATGGGTAGGAAATGCAAAATACCAAAAAAAATAGTTGTACCTACTGAACCAATGGTTGAAGAACCACTCAAAATCTATGACACTACTGAAGCTTATTACTTGGATCATCTTCGATCCCTATGTGCTCGTGCTGAAACCCCAACTTGCCTAGTTGAGGGCAAATCTTTAGATGAGCATGCTTGTTATGTGCGACACCGAATATCTGAAAAAGGGAAAACTTTACTAGATCAAATTCATCGTTTGCAATGCTATGCTTGGAATTTATGTGAAATATATAATTATACTTGTTGTTCTGAAGACCCTAAGAAACACCTTCCCTACCAATGTTTGTTCAGTGATAATGGAATCGTATCCTCTTATGCTAAGGGTGTTTATAGTTACTATGATGTTCAACAAATTGAAGAATTTGTTGCTTTTAAGGGTGCTTACGAAATTGCTTCTTTGATTGAAAAGTATGATGCTACTCTTTACAAATCTGAAAATTTTGCCATATTTAAATATTGCTATGATAATTATGCTTCTAATGCCTATGTTTAACCATATATTGACTACTACTCCGTTGTCCAAGAAGAGACTAATATTTTGCAGGAGTCTATGGAAGAAGAAATTGATGAAACTATGAGCTCATTGGATGAAAAAGATGAGGAGGAGAGCGAAGAACGAAAGGACGAAGAGCGGATTAGCTACCCGAGCCCACCTTCTAATGAGAGTAACTCTTCAACTCATACATTGTTTAATTTCCCTTCGTGCTTACCGGAGGATGATTGCTATGATGATTATTATGATCCCATTGATTATCTTGAAATATCCCTTTTTGATGATGCTTGCTATGCTTGTGGCCAAGCTGCCAATATGAATGATGCTTATGGAGATGAACTTGCTATAGTTCCTTATGTTAAACATGAAATTGTTGCTATTGCACCCATGCATGATAGTCCTATTATCTTCTTGAATTCTCCCGATTACACTATATCAGAGAAGTTTGCTTTTATTAAGGATTATATTGATGAGTTGCCTTTTACCGTTGCACATGATGATTTTGATAAGTATAATATGCATGTGCTTGCTGCTCCTACTTGCAATTATTATGAGAGAGGAACTATACCTCCACCTCTCTATGTTTCCAACACGATAAAATTGCAAGAAACTGTTTATACTATGCATTGGCCTTTACTATGTGTGCATGAATTGTTCTTTTATGACATGCCGATGCATATGAAGAGAGTTAGACTTCGTTGTTGCTTGATATATTTTACTTTGTGCTCACTACTAAATTACAAATCATTGTTGATTCAAATTGGCTTTGATATACCTTGGGATCCGGGTGGATTCACTACTTGAGCACTACATGCCTAGCTTAATGGATTTAAAGAAAGCACTGCCAGGGAGACAACCCAGAAGTTTTAGAGAGTCATTTATTTCTGTTGAGTTCTTTCATATAGTTTAAAAACATCAAAAATAAAGACGGGAACCCAAAACTTTTTGAAAAAGGAAAGCGAAAGTGAGAAAGACAAGCATTGTTGAAGTGGGAGCTAGCCTTGAACTTTGTTCATGCTCACGGAAACTTTGTGAATCTTGATTACAGAAACTTTTCAATAAAAATAATTACCCCCTTGTACAATTGCATTGTATTATAAAAATAATGTGCCAAGGTTTGCCATTAGGATGTTTACATTTGCTTGATGGTCTGTACGGTGCAGGACAGAAACTTTGGCTGTAGTGCATGAATTTTAGTTTTTTACTGGAACGTCAAATGGTTCTGATTCTTTTTTCACTGTCTTTCTGTACAATTTTTTTATTTTTCCTAATTTTGGCAGAATTTTTCAAGTATCAGAAGTATGGTGAATGTTCAGATTGCTACAGACTGTTCTGTTTTAGACAGATTCTGTTTTTGATGCATAGTTTGCTTGTTTTGATGAAACTATCAATTTATATCAGTGGATTAAGACATGAAAAAGTTATATTACAGTAGACACAATGCAAAAACAAAATATGAATTGGTTTGCAACAGTACTTATAGTAGTGATTTGCTTTATGATACTAACGGATCTTACCGAGTTTTCTGTTGAAGTTTTGTGTGGATGAAGTGTTCGATGATTGAGAAGGTCTCGATGTGAGAAGAAGGAAGAGAGGCAAGAGCTCAAGGGGGATGACCGAGGCACCCCAAGTAAATATTCAAGGAGACTCAAGCGTCTAAGCTTGGGGATGCTGGGGAGGCATCCCCTCTTTCTTCAACAAATATCGGTATGTTTTCGGATTCGTTTCGTTCATGCGATATGTGCAAGTCTTGGAGCGTCTTTTGCATTTAGGTTTTTCTTTTTCTTTTTATGCACCATGCTGGTATGAGATAGTCCTTGGTTAATTTATAGAATGCTCATTGCACTTCACTTATATCTTTTGAGTATGGCTTTATAGAATGCTTCATGTGCTTCACTTATATCATTTGAAGTTTGGATTGCCTGTTTCTCTTCACTTAGACAACCGCCATTTGTAGAATGCTCTTTTGCTTCACTTATATTTGTTAGATCACGGGCATATCTTTTGTAGAAAGAATTAAACTCTTGTGCTTCACTTATATCCATTTAGAGAGATGACAGGAACTGGTCATTCACATGGTTAGTCATAAAATCCTACATAAACTTGTAGATCACTCAATATGATATGTTTGATTCCATGCAATAGTTTTGCGATATAAAAATGGTGATACTAGATTCGTGCGAGTCGAGTAATTGTGAAATTGAGAAATACTTGTGTTGAGGTTTGCAAGTCACGTAGCATGCACGTATGGTGAACCGTTATGTAACGAAGTCGGAGCATGAGGTGTTTATTGATTGTCTTCCTTATGAGTGGCGGTCCGGGATGAGCGATGGTCTTTTCCTACCAATCTATCCCCCTAGGAGCATGCGCGTAGTACTTGATACGTCTCCAGCGTATCTATAATTTTTGATTGTTCCATGCTATATTATCTACTGCTTTGGGCAATATTGGGCTTTATTATCCACTTTTATATAACTTTCGGGACTAACCTATTAACCGGAGGCCTAGCCCAGATTTGCTGTTTTATGCCTATTTCAGTGTTTTGAAGAAAAGGAATATCAGACAGAGTCGAAACGGAACGAAATCAACTGGAGAAGTTATTTTTGGAACGAAAGCCACCAGATGGACTTGGACCTCACGTCAAGGAAGGAACGAGGTGCTCACGAGGGTGGGGCGCCCCCCCCCCCCGCCCTAGGGCGCGCCCCCTGTCTCGTGGGGCCCTCGTGGCTCCCCTGACATACTTCTTCCTCCTATATAACTCCACGTACACTAAAACTTCCAGAACGCACAATAAATCGGGAGTTCCGCCGCCAGAAGCCTCCGTAGCCACCGAAAGCCAATCTAGACCGGTTCCGGCACCCTGCTGGAGGGGGCAATCCCTCTCCGGTGGCCATCTTCATCATCCCGGTGCTCTCCATGACTAGGAGGGAGTAGTTCTCCCTCGGGGCTGAGGGTATGTACCAGTAGCTATGTGTTTGATCTCTCTCTCTCTCTCTCTCTCTCGTGTTCTTGAGGTGATACGATCTTGATGTATCGCGAGCTTTGCTATTATAGTTGGATCCTATGTTTCTCCTCCTCCTCCTCTTCTCTCTTGTAATGAATTGAGTTTCCCCTTTGAAGTAATCTTATCGGATTGAGTCTTTAAAGAGTTGAGAACAATTGATGTATGTCTTGCCGTGGATATCTGTGGTGACAATGGGATACCACGTGCCACTTGATGTATGTTTTGGTGACCAACTTGCGGGTTCCGCCCATGAACCTATGCATAGGGGTTGGCACACGTTTTCGTCGTGATTCTCCGGTAGAAACTTTGGGGCACTCTTTGAGGTCCTTTGTGTTGGTTGAATAGATGAATCTGAGATTGTGTGATGCATATCGTATAATCATACCAACGGATACTTGAGGTGACATTGGAGTATCTAGGTGACATTAGGGTTTTGGTTGATTTGTATCTTAAGGTGTTATTCTAGTACAAACTCTAGGGCTGTTTGTGACACTTATAGGAATAGCCCAACGGATTGATTGGAAAGAATAACTTTGAGGTGGTTTCGTACCCTACCATAATCTCTTCGTTCGTTCTCCGCTATTAGTGACTTTGGAGTGACTCTTTGTTGCATGTTGAGGGATAGTTATGTGATCCAATTATGTTAGTATTGTTGAGAGGACTTACACTAGTGAAAGTATGAACCCTAGGCCTTGTTTCAACGCATTGCAATACCGTTTACGCTCACTTTTATCATTAGATACCTTGCTGTTTTTTATTATTTCAGATTACAAAAACTATTATCTACCATCCATATACCACTTGTATCACCATCTCTTCGCCGAACTAGTGCACCTATACAATTTACCATTGTATTGGGTGTGTTGGGGACACAAGAGACTTTTTGTTATTTGGTTGCAGGGTTGCTTGGGAGAGACCATCTTCATCCTACGCCTCCTACGGATTGATAAACCTTAGGTCATCCACTTGAGGGAAATTTGCTACTGTCCTACAAACCTCTACACTTGGAGGCCCAATAATGTCTACAAGAAGAAGGTTGTGTAGTAGACATCAAGCTCTTTTCTGGCGCCGTTGCCGGGGAGGTTAGCGCTTGAAGGTATATCTTTAGATCTTGCAATCGAGTCTTTTAGTTTCTTGTTTTATCACTAGTTTAGTTTATAAAAGAAAACTACAAAAAAATGGAATTGAGTTTGTCTCATACGCTTCATCTTTTTAATATCTTTCATGAGTATGATGGAAAGGATAATTGTGCTCAAGTGCTAGAAGAAGAGATCTCTGAAATGTTTGGCACTAAATATTTGAATGATGAGCATGATTGCAATGTTGTTAGTATGAATTCTTTGAATATCCATGATGCTAATGATGATTGCACTAGTTATGATAAAAATACCTCCTATAAACATGTCAATTTTTGTGGAGTAGACTGGGTTTGCAAGTACACACCAAATAGGGAAGACAGATATTGCAAGAGGCATAAGTACTTAGAAACCAAATTGTTGCAAGAAGAGCTAGATGAATGTGCTGAAAATTTAAGATATCTTACCCATACTTGCGAACTTTGCAATGAACATGGTCATTTAAATATCAAATGCAAATTGTTTCATGACCGTATCGTGTCCAAAAATTGTGATGACTTGATTTCCCTTGCACATCATAATGAACTTAGTTTGCTCTTGGGTTATGAAGAAATGAAACGTATAACTGAGGGTATTCCAAAACTTAATCTCGATAAACTTCTTGGTTTTGATCTAGAGAAGATTTATATGTATTGTGCGGTGAATTGCATTGAAAATCCTTATATTGCCAATTACATAAAGAAAATAAAACAAATAGAAGATGAAGAGAATGCTAACCAAAGGGAAGAGACTTCCCAATATTCTCCTATTATTTCTTATGATGAATCAGGTAACGAAGAGGAGCCCTCTATTCAACCAATCTCATTAATAAGGAGCTCCAAAAAGAGGATTGAACCCACGCATGATATGGTGAAGAAGAAGAAAAGAAAAAGGAAGAGAGGTAAAAAGATATCTCTCCCAAATAATGGTGCTCCTATTACTATTGTGCCTCATGAAAATATAATTTTGTAAGATAATGATACTTCTTATGATCTTGAAAATCTTTTTGGCACTTGCTTGGAAAATATAATAATTGCCATACTATCAGTGCTATCTATACTATTAATGATGAGAGTGATTATGCTTATGATATGAAAAGGCCCAAGCTTGGGGAAGCTATGTTTGATGAGGATGACATATTTGAGAATATATTTGCTGCAATTAATGTTTGTCCCAAGCTTGGGGAAGCTATGATTAATGAAGATGATATTTTTAGTCTCCCAAGTTTTGATATGCAAGTTTATAATGATGATAGCATGCCCCCTACTTATGATGATTATTGTGATGATAATTATGCTATAAAAAGTAGTGATTATATTTATAAAACTTGTCATGATTATGATTACCCCTTCTCTGAACCTTACTCCTTTAACATGGAAACAATTTATAGTATTCAAGTCTCTTATGATACTCCCACTATTCCGAATGAGAAGAAATTTGCTTATGTGGAGAGTAATAAAATTTCTATGCTTATAGATCATGAAAAGAATGCTTTAGGTGCTGGTTATATTGTTGAATTCATTCATGATGCTACTGAAAATTATTATGAGGGAGGAACATATGCTTGTAGGAATTGCAATAATATCAAGTTTCCTCTCTATGTGCTTAAAATTTTGAAGTTATGCTTGTTTTACCTTCCTATGCAAGTTGATTCTTGTTCCCACAAGTTGTTTGCTCAAAAAATCCCTATGCATAGGAAGCATGTTAGACTTAAATGTGCTAGTCATATTCTTCATGATGCTCCTTTTATGTTACAATTCTTATCCTTCATGTGAGCATCATTGAAATCATCATGCCTAGCTAGGGGCATTAAACGATAGCGCTTGTTGGGAGGCAACCCAATTTTATTTTTATTCCTTGCTTTTTGTTCCTGTTTAGTAATAAATAGTTCATATATCCTATGTTTATATGTGGTTTTATGCTTTTAATTAGTGTTTGTGCCAAGTATAACCTTTGGGAAGACTTGGGGGAAGTCTTGATGATCATGCTGTAAAAAACAGAAACTTTAGCGCTCATGAGAACTGCTGCCATTTTTATTTGGAGAGTGATATTTAGTTAATTCTTTTTGAAGATGATTAATAGATAAATTACTCAGGTCCATAAATTTATTTGAGAATTTTATGAAATCCATAAGTATACGTTTGATCCAGATTACTACAGACTGTTCTGTTTTTGACAGATTCTGTTTTTCATGTGTTGTTTACTTATTTTGATGAATCTATGGCTAGTAAAATAGTTTATAAACCATAGAGAAGTTGGAATACAGTAGGTTTAACACCAATATAAATAAATAATGAGTTAATTACAGTACCTTGAAGTGGTGATTTGTTTTCTTATACTAACGGAGCTTACGAGTTTTCTGTTAAGTTTTGTGTTGTGAAGTTTTCAAGTTTTGGGTAAGGATTCGATGGACTATGGAATAAGGAGTGGAAAGAGCCTAAGCTTGGGGATGCCCAAGGCACCCCAAGGTAATATTCAAGGACAACCAAGAGCCTAATCTTGGGGATGCCCCGGAAGGCATCCCCTCCTTCGTCTTCGTTCATCGGTAACTTTACTTGGAGCTATATTTTTATTCACCACATGATATGTGTTTTGCGTGGAGCGTCAATTTATTTTCTTAGGATTTGCTTGCTGTTATTTAGAACAATGGTTTGCATCTTTTATTTCAATAAAAGTGGCATTGATAGCCTTTACTATGCCTATGTTACAAGTATACATGTTGCTGTTTGAAAACAGAAAGTTTACCGCTGTTGCAATAATTCCCTAGAAAAGTCAGAATGTGATGAAATGTTGAAACCTTTTGCATATTAATCTCTGATAAATTTACTACAGTGGGAATTTTATTTCATGATTTTTGGGGCTAGGGAAGTATGGATGTTGCAGCATTCTTTACAGACTATCCTGTTTAGGAAGATTGATGTTATGTTTGCATTGTTTGCATATGTTTGCTTCTTTAATGATTCTATTTGAGGATATGACTATCAAATATGCAGAGACATTTAGTATGCAATGTTGAATAATAATTTTAGTGATTTGCTACAGTAGAGTATGATAGGTTTTTGCAATGGTTTATGCTAACTTATCTCACGAGTCCTTGTTGAGTTTTGTGTGGATGAAGCTTTTGAGATTTAGGAAGACCATGATATGAGAGGAATTAAGGAGACACAAAATCTCAAGCTTGGGGATGCCCAAGGCACCCCAAGATAATATTTCAAGAAGTCTCAAGTGTCTAAGCTTGGGGATGCCCCGGTTGGCATCCCACCTTTCTTCTTCAATAATTATCGGTTAGTTTCGATTGATCCTAAGTTTTTGCTTCTTCACATGATGTTTGCTATTCTTAGAATGTCATTTTATTTTGCTTTGCTTGTTGTTTGAATAGAATACCAAGATCTGAAATTATTAAATGTTAGAGAGTCTTCACATAGTTGCATAATTATTCAACTACTCATTGATCTTCACTTATATCTTTCGGAGTAGTTTGTTGTTGCTCTAGTGCTTCACTTATATCTTTTAGAGCATGGTGGTAGTTTTATTTTGAAGAAATAGATGAACTCTCATGCTTCACTTATATTATTTTGATAGTCTTAAATAGCATGGTAATTTTCTTAAAATCCTAATATGCTAGGTATTCAAGAATAATAAAATTCTCTTATGAGTGTGTTGAATACTAAGAGAAGTTTGATACTTGATAATTGTTTTGAGATATGGAGATGGTGATATTAGAGTCATGCTAGCTGAGTGGTTATGAATTTGAGAAATACTTGTGTTGAAGTTTGTGATTCCCGTAGCATGCACGTATGGTGAACCGTTATGTGATGAAGTCGGAGCATGATTTATTTATTGATTGTCTTCCTTATGATTGGCGGTCGGGGATGAGTGATGGTCTTTTCCTACCAATCTATCCCCCTAGGAGCATGCACGTAATACTTTGTTTCGATAACTAATAGATTTTTGCAATAAGTATGTGAGTTCTTTATGAGTAATGTTGAGTCCATGGATTATACGCACTCTCACCCTTCCACCATTGCTAGCCTCTCTAGTACCGCGCAACTTTCGCTGGTACCATAAACCCACCATATACCTTCCTCAAAACAGCCACCATACCTACCTATTATGGCATTTCCATAGCCATTCCGAGATATATTGCCATGCAACTTTCCACCGTTCTATTTATTATGACACACTTCATCATTGTCATATTGCTTTGCATGATCATGTAGTTGACATCGTATTTGTGGCACAGCCACCATTCATAATTATTCATACATGTCACTCGTGCATCATCGCACATACCGGTACACCGCCGGAGGCATTCATATAGAGTCATATCTTGTCTTAAGTATCGAGTTGTAAATCTTGAGTTGTAAGAAAATAAAAGTGTGATGATTATCATTATTAGAGCATTGTCCCAGTGAGGAAAGGATGATGGAGACTATGATTCCCCCACAAGTCGGGATGAGACTCCGGACGAAAAAAGAGAGGCCAAAGAAGCCCAAAAAAAGAGGCCATAAAAAAATAGAAGACCCAAATAAAAAAATACAAAAATAAAAAATAAGAGAAAAAGAGAGAAGGGGCAATGCTACTATCCTTTTACCACACTTGTGCTTCAAAGTAGCTCCATGATCTTCATGATAGAGAGTCTCCTATGTTGTCACTTTCATATACAAGTGGGAATCTTTCATTATAGAACTTGGCTTGTATATTCCAATGATGGGCTTCCTCAAAATGCCCTAGGTCTTCATGAGCGAGCAAGTTGGATGCACACCCACTTAGTTTCTTTTTTTTGAGCTTTCATACACTTATAGCTCTAGTGCATCCGTTGCATGGCAATCCCTACTCACTCACATTGATATCTATTGATGGGCATCTCCATAGCCCATTGATACGCCTAGTTGATGTGAGACTATCTTCTCCTTTTTTGTCTTCTCCACAACCACCATTCTATTCCACCTATAGTGTTATGTCCATGGCTCACGCTCATGTATTGCGTGAAGATTGAAAAAGTTTGAGAACATCAAAAGTATGAAACAATTGCTTGGCTTGTCATCGGGGTTGTGCATGATTTAAATATTTTGTGTGGTGAAGATGGAGCATAGCCAGACTATATGATTTTGTAGGGATAGCTCTCTTTGGCCATGTTATTTTGAGAAGACATGATTGCTTGATTAGTATGCTTGAAGTATTATTATTTTTATGTCAATATGAACTTTTGTCTTGAATCTTTCGGATCTGAATATTCATATCACAAGTAAGAAGAATTACATTGAAATTATGCCAACTAGCATTCCACATCAAAATTATCTTTTTTATTATTTACCTACTCGAGGACGAGCAGGAATTAAGTTTGGGGATGCTCGATACGTCTCCAACGTATCTATAATTTTTGATTGCTCCATGCTATATTATCTACTGTTTTGGGCAATATTGGGCTTTATTATCCACTTTTATATCACTTTCGGGACTAACCTATTAACCGGAGGCCCAGCCCAGATTTGCTGTTTTATGCCTATTTCAGTGTTTTGAAGAAAAGGAATATCAGATGGAGTCGAAACGGAACGAAATCAACTGGAGAAGTTATTTTTGGAACGAAAGCCACCCGATGGACTTGGACCTCACGTCAAGGAAGGAATGAGGTGCTCACGAGGGTGAGGGGCGCCCCCCCTAGGGCGCGCCCCCTGTCTCGTGGGGCCCTCGTGGCTTCCCTGACGTACTTCTTCCTCCTATATAACTCCATGTACCCTAAAACTTCCAGAACGCACAATAGATCGGGAGTTCTGCCACTAGAAGCCTCCGTAGCCATCGAAAGCCAATATAGACCCGTTCCGGCACCCTGCCGGAGGAGGCAATCCCTCTCCGGTGGCCATCTTCATCATCCTGGTGCTCTCCATGACGAGGAGGGAGTAGTTCTCCCTCGGGGCTGAGGGTATGTACCAGTAGCTATGTGTTTGATCTCTCTCTCTCTCTCTCTCTCTCTCTCTCGTGTTCTTGAGGTGATGCGATCTTGATGTATCGCGAGCTTTTCTATTATAGTTGGATCCTATGTTTCTCCTCCCCCTCTTCTCTCTTGTAATGAATTGAGTTTCCCCTTTGAAGTAATCTTATCAGATTGAGTCTTTAAAGATTTGAGAACACTTGATGTATGTCTTGTCGTGGATATCTGTGGTGACAATGCGATACCACGTGCCACTTGATGTATGTTTTGGTGACCAACTTGCGGGTTTCGCCCATGAACCAATGCATAGGGGCTGGCACACGTTTTCGTCATGATTCTCCGGTAGAAACTTTGGGGCACTCTTTGAGGTCCTTTGTGTTGGTTGAATAGATGAATCTGAGATTGTGTGATGCATATCGTATAATCATACCCGCGGATACTTGAGGTGACATTGGAGTATCTAGGTGACATTAGGGTTTTGGTTGATTTGTATCTTAAGGTGTTATTCTAGTACGAACTCTAGGGCTGTTTGTGACACTTATAGGAATAGCCCAACGGATTGATTGGAAAGGATAACTTTGAGGTGGTTTCTTACCCTACCATAATCTCTTCGTTCGTTCTCCGCTATTAGTGACTTTGGAGTGACTCTTTGTTGCATGTTGAGGGATAGTTATGTGATCCAATTATGTTAGTATTGTTGAGAGGACTTACACTAGTGAAAGTATGAACCCTAGGCCTTGTTTCAACGCATTGCAATACCGTTTACGCTCACTTTTATCATTAGATACCTTGCTCTTTTTATTATTTCAGATTACAAAAACTATTATCTACCATCCATATACCACTTGTATCACCATCTCTTCGCCGAATTAGTGCACCTATACAATTTACCATTGTATTGGGTGTGTTGGGGACACAAGAGACTCTTTGTTATTTGGTTGTAGGGTTGCTTGAGAGAGACCATCTTCATCCTACGCCTCCTACGGATTGATAAACCTTAGGTCATCCACTTGAGGGAAATTTGCTACTGTCCTACAAATCTCTCCACTTGGAGGCCCAACAACGTCTACAAGAAGAAGGTTGTGTAGTAGACATCAGCACTTTGTTTCGATGACTAATAGATTTTTGCAATAAGTATGTGAGTTCTTTATGAGTAATGTTGAGTCCATGGATTATACACACTCTCACCCTTCCATCATTTCTAGCCTCTTTAGTACCGTGCATTGCCCTTTCTCACCTCGAGAGTTGGTGCAAACTTCGACGGTACCATAAACCCACCATATACCTTCCTTAAAACAGCCATCATACCTACCTATTATGGCATTTCCATAGCCATTCCGAGATATATTGCCATGCAACTTCCATCATCATCATATACATGACTTGAGCATTTATTGTCATATTGCTTCGCATGATCGTAAGATAGCTAGCATGATGTTTTCATGGCTTGTCCGTTTTTTGATGTCATTGCTATGCTAGATCATTGCACACCGCGGTACATCGTCGGAGGCATTCAAATAGAGTCATATATTTGTTCTAGTATCGAGTTGTAATATTGAGTTGTAAGTAAATAAAAATGTGATGATCATCATTATTAAAGCATTGCCCAAAAAAGGGGAAGGCCAAAGAAGCCTAAATAAAAAAAGGGGGGGCAAAGAAGCCCGCAAAAAAAAGAAAAAAAGGGGCAATGTTACTATCCTTTTACCACACTTGTGCTTCAAAGTAGCACCATGTTCTTCATATAGAGAGTCTCTTGAGTTAACACTTTCATATACTAGTGGGAATTTTCATTATAGAACTTGTCTTGTATATTCCGATGATGGGCTTCCTCAAATGCCCGAGGTCTTCATGAGCAATCAAGTTGGATGCACACCCACTTAGTTTCAGTTTGAGCTTTCATATACTTATAGCTCTAGTGCATCCGTTGCATGGCAATCCTACTCACGCACATTGATATCTATTAATGGGCACTTCCATAGCCCGTTGATACGCCTAGTTGATGTGAGACTATCTTCTCCTTTTTGTCTCCTCCACCATCATATTCTATTCCACCTATAGTGCTATGTCCATGGCTCACGCTCATGTATTGCGTGAAAGTTGAAAAGGTTTGAGAACGTCAAAAGTATGAAACGATTGCTTGGCTTATCATCGGGGTTGTGCATGATGTGAATGCTTTGTGTGGTGAAGATGGAGCATAGCCAGACTAGATGATTTTGTAGGGATGAGCTTTCTTTGGCTATGTTATTTCAATAAGACATAATTGCTTGGTTGGTATGCTTGAAGTATTATTGTTTTTATGTCAAAGGATAGATTATTGCTTTGAATCACTCGTGTCTTAATATTCATGCCATGATTAGACATATGATCAAGATTATGCTAGGTAGCATTCCACATCAAAAATTATCTTTTTATCATTTACCTACTCGAGGACGAGCAGGAATTAAGCTTGGGGATGCTGATACTGAAGGAGATATGCCCTAGAGGCAATAATAAAGTTATTATTTATTTCCTTATATCATGATAAATGTTTATTATTCATGCTAGAATTGTATTAACCGGAAACATAATACATGTGTGAATACATAGACAAACAGAGTGTCACTAGTATGCCTCTACTAGACTAGCTCGTTAATCAAAGATGGTTATGTTTCCTAACCATGAACAAAGAGTTGTTGTTTGATTAATGGGATCACATTATTAGGTGAATGATCTGATTGACATGACCCATTCCATTAGCATAGCACCCGATCGTTTAGTATGTTGCTATTGCTTTCTTCATGACTTATACATGTTCCTATGACTATGAGATTATGCAACTCCCGTCTGCCGGAGGAACACTTTGTGTGCTACCAAACGTCACAACGTAACTGGGTGATTATAAAGGTGCTCTACAGGTGTCTCCAAAGGTAGATGTTGGGTTGGCGTATTTCGAGATTAGGATTTGTCACTCCGATTGTCGGAGAGGTATCTCTGGGCCCTCTCGGTAATGCACATCACATAAGCCTTGCAAGCATTGCAACTAATGCGTTAGTTGTGAGATGATGTATTACGGAACGAGTAAAGAGACTTGTCGGTAATGAGATTGAACTAGGTATTGAGATACCAGCGATCGAATCTCGGGCAAGTAACATACCGATGACAAAGGGAACAACGTATGTTGTTATGCGCTCTGACCGATAAAAGATCTTCGTAGAATATGTAGGAGCCAATATGAGCATCCAGGTTCCGCTATTGGTTATTGACCGGAGACGTGTCTCGGTCATGTCTACATTGTTCTCGAACCCGTAGGGTCTGCACGCTTAAGGTTTCGATGACAATTATATTATGAGTTTATGAGTTTTGATGTACCGAAGTTTGTTCGGAGTCCCGAATGTGATCACGGACATGACGAGGAGTCTCGAAATGGTCGAGACATAAAGATTGATATATTGGAAGCCTATATTTGGATATCGGAAGTGTTCCGGGTGAAATCAGGATTTTACCGGAGTACCAGGAGGTTACCGGAACCCCCGGGAGGTATATGGGCCTTACTGGGCTTTAGTGGAAGAGAGGAGAGGTGGCCAGGGCTGGGCCGCGCGCCCCTCCCCCCTAGTCCGAATAGGACAAGGAGAGGGGGCCGGCGCGCCCCTTCCTTCTCTCTCTCCTCTTTCCCCCCTCCCGAATCCTATTCCAACTAGGAAAGGGGGGAATCCTACTCCCGGAGGGAGTAGGACTCCTCCTGGTGCGCCCTCCCTGGCCGGTCGCACCCCCTTTTGATCCTTTATATACGGAGGCAGGGGGCACCCCTAGACACACAAGTTGATCCACGTGATCATATTCTTAGCCGTGTGCGGTGCCCCCTTCCACCATAGTCCTCGATAATATTGTAGCGGTGCTTAGGCGAAGCCCTGCTCCAGTAGTACATCAAGATCGTCACCACGCCGTCGTGCTGACGGAACTCTTCCCCGACACTTTGCTGGATCGGAGTCCGGGGATCGTCATCGAGCTGAACGTGTGCTAGAACTCGAAGGTGCCGTAGTTTCGGTGCTTGATCGGTCGGGCCGTGGAGACGTACGACTACATCAACCAAACGCTTCCGTTGTCGATCTACAAGGGTACGTAGATCATACTCTCCCCTCTCATTGCTATGCATCACCATGATCTTGCGTGAGCGTAGGAATTTTTTTGAAATTACTACGAAACCCAACAATCACCCCCAACTGAAGCCTCTCGACGGTTCCCGTGAAGCCATGCGACGGTAGTACATCAAGATCGTCACCACGCTGTCGTGCTGATGGAACTCTTCCCCGACACTTTGCTGGATCGGAGTCCGGGGATCGTCATCGAGCTGAACGTGTGCTAGAACTCGGAGGTGCCGTAGTTTCGGTGCTTGATCGGTCGGGCCGTGAAGACGTACGACTACATCAACCACGTTGTGCTAACGCTTCCGTTGTCGATCTACAGGGCTACGTAGATCACACTCCCCCCTCTCGTTGCTATGCATCACCATGATCTTGCGTGTGCGTAGGAATTTTTTTTGAAATTACTACGAAACCCAATAGTGGCATCCGAGCCTAGGTTTTATATGTTGATGTTATATGCACGAGTAGAACACAAGTGAGTTATGGGCGATATAAGTCATACTGCTTACCAGCATGTCATACTTTGGTTCGGCGGCATTGTTGGACGAAGCGGCCCGGACCGACATTACGCGTACGCTTACGCGAGACCGGTTCTCCCGACGTGCTTTGCACAAAGGTGGCTAGCGGGTGACAGTTTCTCCAACTTTAGTTGAACCGAGTGTGGCTATGCTCGGTCCTGGCGAAGGTTAAAATAGCACCAACTTGACAAACTATCGTTGTGGTTTTGATGCGTAGGTAAGATTGGTTCTTGCTTAAGCCCGTAGCAGCCACGTAAAACATGCAACAACAAAGTAGAGGACGTCTAACTTGTTTTTGCAGGGCATGTTGTGATGTGATATGGTCAAGACATGATACTAAATTTTATTGTATGAGATGATCATGTTTTGTAACCGAGTTATCGGCAACTGGCAGGAGCCATATGGTTGTCGCTTTATTGTATGCTATGCAATCGCGCTATAATGCTTTACTTTATCACTAAGCGGTAGCGATAGTCGTGGAAGCATAAGATTGGCGAGACGACAACGATGCTACGATGGACATCAAGGTGTCGCGCCGGTGACGATGGTGATCACGACGGTGCTTCGAAGATGGAGATCACAAGCACAAGATGATGATGGCCATATCATATCACTTATAATTGATTGGATGTGATGTTTATCTTTTATGCATCTTATCTTGCTTTGATTGATGGTAGCATTATAAGATGATCTCTCACTAATTATCAAGAAGTGTTCTCCCTGAGTATGCACCGTTGCGAAAGTTCTTCGTGCTGAGACACCACGTGATGATCGGGTGTGATAGGCTCTACGTTCAAATACAACGGGTGCAAAACAGTTGCACACGCGGAATACTCAGGTTATACTTGACGAGCCAAGCATATACAGATATGGCCTCGGAACACGGAGACCGAAAGGTCGAGCGTGAATCATATAGTAGATATGATCAACATAGCGATGTTCACCAATGAAACTACTCCATCTCACGTGATGATCGGACATGGTTTAGTTGATTTGGATCATGTAATCACTTAGAGGATTAGAGGGATGTCTATCTAAGTGGGAGTTCTTTAAGTAATATGATTAATTGAACCTAAATTTATCATGAACTTAGTACCTGATAGTATCTTGCTTATTCATGTTTGATTGTAGATAGATGGCCCGTGCTGTTGTTTCCGTTGAATTTTAATGCGTTCCTTGAGAAAGCAAAGTTGAAAGATGATGGTAGCAATTACACGGACTGGGTCCGTAACTTGAGGATTATCCTCATTGCTGCACAGAAGAATTACGTCCTAGAAGCACCGCTGGGTGCCAGGCCTGCTGCTGGAGCAACACCAGATGTTATGAACATCTGGCAGAGCAAAGCTGATGACTACTCGATAGTTCAGTGTGCCATGCTTTACGGCTTAGAATCGGGACTTCAACGACGTTTTGAACATCATGTAGCATATGAGATGTTCCAGGAGTTGAAGTTAATATTTCAAGCAAATGCCCGGATTGAGAGATATGAAGTCTCCAATAAGTTCTATAGCTGTAAGATGGAGGAGAACAGTTCTGTCAGTGAGCATATACTCAAAATGGTATAATAATCACTTGATTCAATTGGGAGTTAATCTTCCAGATGATTGCGTCATTGACGGAATTCTCCAATCACTGCCACCAAGCTACAAGAGCTTCGTGATGAACTATAATATGCAAGGGATGAATAAGACTATTCCCGAGCTCTTCGCAATGCTGAAAGCTGCGGAGGTAGAAATCAAGAAGGAGCATCAAGTGTTGATGGTCAACAAGACCACTAGTTTCAAGAAAAAGGGCAAAGGGAAGAAGAAGGGGAACTTCAAAAAGAACAGCAAGCAAGTTGCTGCTCAAGAGAAGAAACCCAAACCTGGACCTAAGCCTGAAACTGAGTGCTTCTACTGCAAGCAGACTGGTCACTGGAAGCGGAACTGCCTCAAGTATTTGGCGGATAAGAAGGATGGCAAGGTGAACAAAGGTATATGTGATATACATGTTATTGATGTGTACCTTACTAATGCTCGCAGTAGCACCTGGGTATTTGATACTGGTTCTGTTGCTAATATTTGCAACTCGAAACAGGGACTACGGATTAAGCGAAGATTGGCTAAGGACGAGGTGACGATGCGCGTGGGAAATGGTTCCAAAGTCGATGTGATCACAGTCGGCACGCTACCTCTACATCTACCTTCGGGAATAATATTAGACCTAAATAATTGTTATTTGGTGCCAGTGTTAAGCATGAACATTATATCTGGATCATGTTTGATGCGAGACGGTTATTCATTTAAATCAGAGAATAATGGTTGTTCTATTTACATGAGTAATATCTTTTATGGTCATGCACCCTTAAAGAGTGGTCTATTCTTATTAAATCTCGATAGTAGTGACACACATATTCATAGTGTTGAAACCAAAAGATGCAAAGTTGATAATGATAGTGCAACTTATTTTTGGCACTGCCGTTTAGGTCATATCGGTATAAAGCGCATGAAGAAACTCCATAATGATGGGCTTTTGGAACCACTTGATTATGAATCACTTGGTACTTGCGAACCGTGCCTTATGGGTTAGATGACAAAAACACCATTCTCCGGTATTATGGAGAGAGCAACAGATTTGTTGGAAATCATACATACAGATGTATGTGGACCGATGAATGTTGAGGCTCGTGGCGGATATCGTTATTTTCTCACCTTCACAGATGACTTAAGCAGATATGGGTATATCTACTTAATGAAACACAAATCTGAAATGTTTTAAAAGTTCAAAGAATTTCAGAGTGAAGTTGAAAATCATCGTAACAAGAAAATAAAATTCCTACGATCTGATCGTGGAGGAGAATATTTGAGTTACGAGTTTGGTGTACATTTGAAACAATGTGGAATAGTTTCGCAACTCACGCCACCCGGAACACCACATCGTAATGGTGTGTCCGAACGTCGTAATCGTACTTTACTAGATATGGTACGATCTATGATGTCTCTTACTGATTTACCGCTATCGTTTTGGGGATACGCTCTAGAGAAGGCCGCATTCACGTTAAATAGGGCACCATCAAAATCCGTTGAGACGACGCCTTATGAACTGTGGTTTGGCAAGAAACCAAAGTTGTCGTTTCTGAAAGTTTGGGGCTGCGATGCTTATGTGAAAAAGCTTCAACCTGATAAGCTCGAACCCAAATCGGAGAAATGTGTCTTCATAGGATATCCAAAGGAAACTATTGGATACACCTTCTATCACAGATCCGAAGGCAAGACTTTTGTTGCTAAATTCAGAAACTTTCTGGAGAAGGAGTTTCTCTCGAAAGAAGTGAGTGGGAGGAAAGTAGAACTTGACGAGGTAACTATACCTACTCCCTTATTGGAAAGTAGTACATCACAGAAACCTGTTTCTGTGACACCTACACCAATTAGTGAGGAAGCTAATGATAATGATCATGAAACTTCAGAACAAGATACTACTGAACCTCGTAGATCAACCAGAGTGAGATCCGCACCAGAGTGGTACGGTAACCCTGTTCTGGAAGTCATGCTACTAGATCGTGATGAACCTACGAACTATGAAGAAGCGATGGTGAGCGCAGATTCCGCAAAATGGCTTGAAGCCATGAAATCTGAGATGGGATCCATGTATGAGAACAAAGTATGGACTTTGGTTGACTTGCCCACTGATCGGCAAGCAATTGAGAATAAATGGATCTTCAAGAAGAATACTGACGCTGACGGTAATATTACTGTCTACAAAGCTCGACTTGTCGCAAAAGGTTTTCAGCAAGTTCAAGGGATTGACTACGATGAGACCTTCTCACCCGTAGCGATGCTTAAGTCTGTCCGAATCATGTTAGCAATTGCCGCATTTTATGATTATGAAATTTGGCAGATAGATGTCAAAACTGCATTCCTGAATGGATTTCTGGAAGAAGAGTTGTATATGATGCAACCAGAAGGTTTTGTCGATCCAAAGGGAGCTAACAAAGTGTGCAAGATCCAGCGATCCATATATGGACTGGTGCAAGCCTCTCGGAGTTGGAATAAACGCTTTGATAGTGTGATCAAAGCATTTGGTTTTATACAGACTTTTGGAGAAGCCTGTATTTACAAGAAAGTGAGTGGGAGCTCTGTAGCATTTCTGATATTATATGTGGATGACATATTACTAATTGGAAATGATATAGAATTTCTGGATAGCATAAAGGGATACTTGAATAATAGTTTTTCAATGAAAGACCTCGGTGAAGCTGCTTACATATTAGGCATTAAAATCTATAGAGATAGATCAAGACGCTTAATTGGACTTTCACAAAGCACATACCTTGACAAAGTTTTGAAGAAGTTCAAAATGGATCAAGCAAAGAAAGGGTTCTTGCCTGTGTTACAAGGTGTGAAGTTGAGTCAGACTCAATGCCCGACCACTGCAGAAGATAGAGAGAAAATGAAAGATGTTCCCTATGCTTCAGCCATAGGCTCTATCATGTATGCAATGTTGTGTACCAGACCTGATGTGTGCCTTGCTATAAGTCTAGCAGGGAGGTACCAAAGTAATCCAGGAGTGGATCACTGGACAGCGGTCAAGAACATCCTGAAATACCTGAAAAGGACTAAGGATATGTTTCTCGTTTATGGAGGTGACAAAGAGCTAATCGTAAATGGTTACGTCGATGCAAGCTTTGACACTGATTCGGATGATTCTAAATCGCAAACCGGATACGTGTTTACATTAAACGGTGGAGCTGTCAGTTGGTGCAGTTCTAAACAAAGCATCGTGGCGGGATCTATGTGTGAAGCAGAATACATAGCTGCTTTGGAAGCAACAAATGAAGGAGTCTGGATGAAGGAGTTCATATCCGATCTAGGTGTCATACCTAGTGCATCGGGTCCAATGAAAATCTTTTGTGACAATACTGGTGCAATTGCCTTGGCAAAGGAATCCAGATTTCACAAAAGAACCAAGCACATCAAGAGACGCTTCAATTCCATCCGGGATCTAGTCCAGGTGGGAGACATAGAGATTTGCAAGATACATACGGATCTGAATGTAGCAGACCCATTGACTAAGCCTCTTCCACGGGCAAAACATGATCAGCACCAAGGCTCCATGGGTGTTAGAATCATTACTATGTAATCTAGATTATTGACTCTAGTGCAAGTGGGAGACTGAAGGAAATATGCCCTAGAGGCAATAATAAAGTTATTATTTATTTCCTTATATCATGATAAATGTTTATTATTCATGCTAGAATTGTATTAACCGGAAACATAATACATGTGTGAATACATAGACAAACAGAGTGTCACTAGTATGCCTCTACTAGACTAGCTCGTTAATCAAAGATGGTTATGTTTCATAACCATGAACAAAGAGTTGTTGTTTGATTAACGGGATCACATCATTAGGTGAATGATCTGATTGACATGACCCATTCCATTAGCTTAGCACCCGATCATTTAGTATGTTGCTATTGCTTTCTTCATGACTTATACATGTTCCTATGACTATGAGATTATGCAACTCCCATCTGCCGGAGGAACACTTTGTGTGCTACCAAACGTCACAACGTAACTGGGTGATTATAAAGGTGCTCTACAGGTGTCTCCAAAGGTAGATGTTGGGTTGGCGTATTTCGAGATTAGGATTTGTCACTCCGATTGTCGGAGAGGTATCTCTGGGCCCTCTTGGTAATGCACATCACATAAGCCTTGCAAGCATTGCAACTAATGAGTTATTTGTGAGATGATGTATTACGAAACGAGTAAAGAAACTTGCCGGTAACGAGATTGAACTAGGTATTGAGATACCGACGATCGAATCTCGGGCAAGTAACATACCGATGATAAAGGGAACAACGTATGTTGTTATGCAGTCTGACCGATAAAAGATCTTCGTAGAATATGTAGGAGCCGATATGAGCATCCAGGTTCCGCTATTGGTTATTGACCGGAGACGTGTCTCGGTCATGTCTACATTGTTCTCGAACCCGTAGGGTCCGCACGCTTAAGGTTTCGATGACAGTTATATTATGAGTTTATGAGTTTTGATGTACCGAAGTTTGTTCGGAGTCCTGGATGTGATCACGGACATGACGAGGAGTCTCAAAATGGTCGAGACATAAAGATTGATATATTGGAAGCCTATATTTGGATATCCGAAGTGTTCCGGGTGAAATCCGGATTTTACCGGAGTACCGGGAGGTTACCGGAACCCCCCGGGAGGTATATGGGCCTTAGTGGGCTTTAGTGGAAGAGAGGAGAGGTGGCCAGGGCTGGGCCGCGCGCCCCTCCCCCCTAGTCCGAATAGGACAAGGAGTGGGGCCGACGCGCCCCTTCCTTCTCTCTCTCCTCTTTCCCCCCTCCCGAATCCTATTCCAACTAGGAAAGGGGGGAATCCTACTCCCGGAGGGAGTAGGAATCCTCCTGGCGCGCCCTCCCTGGCCGGCCGCACCCCCCTTTTGATCCTTTATATACGGAGGCTGGGGGCACCCCTAGACACACAAGTTGATCCATGTGATCATATTCTTAGCCGTGTGTGGTGCCCCCTTCCACCATAGTCCTCGATAATATTGTAGCGGTGCTTAGGAGAAGCCCTGCGACGGTAGTACATCAAGATCGTCACCACGCGGTCGTGCTGACGGAACTCTTCCCCGACACTTTGCTGGATCGGAGTCCGGGGATCGTCATCGAGCTGAACGTGTGCTAGAACTCGGAGGTGCCGTAGTTTCGGTGCTTGATCGGTCGGGCCATGAAGACGTACGACTACATCAACCACATTGTGCAAACGCTTCCGTTGTCGATCTACAGGGGTACGTAGATCACACTCTCCCCTCTCGTTGCTATGCATCACCATGATCTTGCGTGTGCGTAGGAATTTTTTTTGAAATTACTATGAAACCCAACAGATACGTCTCCATCGTATCTATAATTTTTGATTGTTCCATGCCAATATTATTGAACTTTCATATACTTTTGGCAACTTTTTATACTATTTTTGGGACTAACATATTGATCCAGTGCCCGGTGCCAGTTCCTGTCTGTTGCATGTTTTTGGTTTCGCAGAATATCCATATCAAACGGAGTCCAAACGGGATAAAAACGGACGAAGCTTATTTTTGGAAAATATGGAAAATTCGGAAGGAAAATCAACACGAACCAGTGCCCAAGGTGGTCACGAGGCAGGGTAGCGCCCCCCCCCCTTAGGGCGCGCCCCTACCCTCGTGAGCCCACTGTAAGGCGGTTGACGCTCTTCTTTTGCCGCAAGAAGGCTAATATTCGGAAAAAATCACGGCGAAGGTTTCAGGCCAATCGGAGTTACGGATCTCCATATATATACGAAAAGGTGAAACAGAGCCAGAAGAGAACGCAGAAACAGAGAGAGACAGAGAGATAGATCCAATCTCGGAGAGGCTCTCGCCCCTCCCACACCATGGGAGCCAAGGATCAGAGGGAAAACCCTTCTCCCATCTAGGGAGGAGGTCAAGGAAGAAGAAGAAGGAGGGGGGCTCTCTCCCCCTCGCTTCTGGTGGCACCGGAGTGCCACTGGGGGGTCATCATCATCACCGCCATCTTCACCAACAACTTCACCACCATCATCACCAACTCTTCCCCCTTTATGCAGCGGTGTAACCTCTCTCTTACCCGCTATAATCTCTACTTAAACATGGTGCTCAACGCTATATATTATTTCCCAATGATGTATGGCTATCCTATGATGTTTGAGTAGATCTGTTTTGTCCTAATGGCTATTTGATGATCGTGATTGGTTTGAGTTGTATGTTTTATTATTGGTGCTGTCCTATGGTGCTCTCCGTGTCGCACAAGCATGATGGATTCCCGCTGTAGGGTTTGCAATATGCTTATGATTTGCTTATGGTGGATGGCGTGAGTGACAGAAGCACAGACCCGAGTAAGTAGGTTGTTTGCGTATGGGATAAAGGGGACTTGATGCTTTAATGCTATGGTTGGGTTTTACCTTAATGAATCTTTAGTAGTTGCGGATGCTTGCTAGAGTTCCAATCATAAGTGCATATGATCCAAGTAGATAAAGTATGTTAGCTTATGCCTCTCCCTCAAATAAAATTGCAATAATGATTACCGGTCTAGTTATCGATTGCCTAGGGACAAATAACTTTCTTGTTGACAAAAGCTCTTTACTGAACTAATTTAGTTGTGTCTTTATCTAAACAGCCCCTAGCTTTTATTTACGTGATCTTTACTTTCTTGCAAGCTTACCCAAAAACACCTACAAAGTACTTCTAGTTTCATACTTGTTTCCGCTAAAGCGAACATCAAGTGTGCGTAGAGTTGCATCAGTGGTCGATAGAACTTGAGGGAATATTTGTTCTACCTTTAGCTCCTCATTAGGTTCGCCAATCTTACTTGTCGAAAGAGGCTACAATTGATCCCCTATACTTGTGGGTTATCAACATCCTCCCTTACCAACGACCAGTGTTGTTGATAGAATAGAGCGGGAAGGCCATCCGGACGCGGGGCCTTAGTCGGACCCATTTGAAACAATGCCTTTCCGATTTCCTCATCTGAGATTGGGGATACAAGAGATGCATTCATGTCCTCTGTGACCACATTGGCTATACATTGTAGTAATGCGTTGGCCCCTGTTGATCCCTCGGATGTGAAAAGCTGTTCATAAAAGCCTGCGGCCATCTCTCTCATTTCATCATTTACTGTACACTTTGTACCATCATCTCGCCTCAGTGCTCTGACCGTATTCTTGCGCTTAGGATGTGAGGCTCTATTCTGAAAAATATTTTGTGTTTTGGTCCCCTGCACGCAGCTAGTCTACCCTCGACCTTTTCCTGTACATAATTTCTTCCCTAGCATAAATCTCTCTTAATTCTTCCTCTATTTCCCGGACCTCCAGAGTGCATCCTGTCTGCATCGCTCTATTTTTTGCGTCAAGTAGATGTGATTTCAGCTTGGCAATTTTCTTCCTAATGGAGCCAAACACCTCACATGCCCAGCGCTGGAGGGATCCAGTCACACGTCCCAGTCGCTGCCAAACTGCAGCTAATCCACCCTTGCCCGTCCCGGCCGCCTCCCAAGCTTCGGCCAGCATCTCATCGTACTTCTCATGCCTCGTCCATGCTTCTTCAAAACGGAACTGTCTAGCACCATGTTTGTCGTCACGTGGAGCCTGTTGGAAATATTCCCTAGAGGCAATAATAAAATGGTTATTATTATATTTCTTTGTTCATGATAATTGTCTATTGTTCATGCTATAATTGTGTTATCCGAAAATCGTAATACATGTGTGAATACATAGACCACAACACGTCCGTAGTGAGCCTCTAGTTGACTAGCTCGTTGATCAAAAGATAGTCATGGTTTCCTGACTATGGACATTGGATGTCATTGATAACGGGATCACATCATTAGGAGAATGATGTGATGGACAAGACCCAATCCTAAGCATCGCTCAAAGATCGTGTAGTTCATTTGCTGTAGCTTTTCCGAATGTCAAGTATCATTTCCTTAGACCATGAGATTGTGCAACTCCCGGATACAGTAGGAGTGCTTTGGGTGTGCCAAACATCGCAACGTAACTGGGTGACTATAAAGGTACACTACAAGTATCTCCGAAAGTGTCTGTTGGATTGGCACGAATCGAGACTGGGATTTGTCACTCCGTATGACGGAGAGGTATCTCTGGGCCCACTCGGTAATGCATCATCATAATGAGCTCAATGTGACCAAGTGGTTGATCATGGAATCATGCATTACGGGACGAGTAAAGTGACTTGTCGGTAACGAGATTGAACGAGGTATTGGGATACCAACGATCGAGTCTCGGGCAAGTAACGTACCGATTGACAAAGGGAATTGTATACGGATTGATTGAATCCTCGACATCATGGTTCATCCGATGAGATCATCGAGGAGCATGTGGGAGCCAACATGGGTATCCAGATCCCGCTGTTGGTTATTGACCGGAGAGTCGTCTCGGTCATGTCTGCGTGTCTCCCGAACCCGTAGGGTCTACACACTTAAGGTTCGGTGACGCTAGGGTTGTTGAGATATTAGTATACGGTAACCCGAAAGTTGTTCGGAGTCCCGGATGAGATCCCGGACATCACGAGGAGTTCCGGAATGGTCCGGAGGTGAAGATTTATATATAGGAAGTCAAGTTTCGGCCATCGGGAAAGTTTCGGGGGTAATCGGTATTGTACCGGGACCACCGGAAGGGTCCCGGGGGTCCACTGGGTGGGGCCACCTATCCCAGAGGGCCCCATGGGCTGAAGTGGGAGGGGAACCAGCCCCTAGTGGGCTGGTGCGCCCCCCCATGGGCCTCCCCTACGCCTAGGGTTAGAAACCCTAGGGATGGGGGCGCCCCACTTGGCTTGGGGGCACTCCACCCCCCTTGGCCACTGCCCCCCCTTGGAGATGGCATCTCCTAGGGCCGGCGCCCCCCTAGGGGTCCTATAAATAGTGGGGGGGAGGGAGGGCAGCCGCACCCTAGCCCCTGGCCTCTCCCTCTCCCTCCCGTGACACTCCTCCATCTCCCTGTGCTTAGCGAAGCCCTGCCGAGATCGCCGTAGTTTCCACCACCACGACGTCGTGCTGCTGGATCTCCATCAACCTCTCCTTCCCCCTTGCTGGATCAAGTTGGAGGATACGTCTTCCCAACCATACGTGTGTTGACGCGGAGGTGCCGTCCGTTCGGCGCTAGGTCATCAGTGATTTGGATCACGACGAGTACGACTCCATCAACCCCATTCTCTTGAACGCTTCCGCGCGCGATCTATAAGGGTATGTAGATGCACTCCTCTCTCCCTCGTTGCTAGATGACTCCATAGATTGATCTTGGTGATGCGTAGAAAATTTTAAAATTCTGCTACGTTCCCCAACAGTGGCATCATGAGCTAGGTCTATGCGTAGTTTCTATGCACGAGTAGAACACAAAGCAGTTGTGGGTGTCGATATTGTCAATTTGCTTGCCGTTACTAGTCTTATCTTGATTCGGCAGCATCGTGGGATGAAGCGGCCCGGACCGACCTTACACGTACGCTTACGTGAGACTGGTTCCACCGATTGACATGCACTAGTTGCATAACGTGGCTGGCAGGTGTCTGTCTCTCCCACTTTAGTCGGATCGGATTCGATGAAAAGGGTCCTTATGAAGGGTAAATAGAAATTGGCATATAACGTTGTGGTTTTGGCATAGGTAAGAAACGTTCTTGCTAGAAACCTATAGCAGCCACGTAAAAACTTGCAACAACAATTAGAGGACGTCTAACTTGTTTTTGCAGCATGTGTCGTGTGATGTGATATGGCCAAAAGGATGTGATGAATGATATATGTGATGTATGAGATTGATCATGTTCTTGTAATAGGAATCACGACTTGCATGTCGACGAGTATGACAACCGGCAGGAGCCATAGGAGTTGTCTTTATTTATTTATGACCTGTGTGTCAACATAAACGTCATGTAATTACTTTACTTTATTGCTAAAGCGTTAGCCATAGTAGTAGAAGTAATAGATGACGAGATAGCTTCAAGAAGACACGATGATGGAGATCATGATGATGGAGATCATGGTGTCATGCCGGTGACAAGGATGATCATGAAGCCCCGAAGATGGAGATCAAAAGGAGCAAATGATATTGGCCATATCATGTCACTATTTGATTGCATGTGATGTTTATCATGTTTTACATCTTATTTGCTTAGAACGACGGTAGCTTAAATAAGATGATCCCTCGTAATAATTTCAAGAAAGTGTTCCCCCTAACTGTGCGCCGTTGCGAAGGTTCGTTGTTTCGAAGCACCACGTGATGATCGGGTGTGATAGATTCTAACGTTCGAATACAACGGGTGTAAGCCAGATTTACACACGCAATACACTTAGGTTGACTTGATGAGCCTAGCATGTACAGACATGGCCTCGAAACACGGAAGACCGAAAGGTCGAGCATGAGTCGTATAGAAGATACGATCAACATGAAGATGTTCACCGATGTTGACTAGTCCGTCTCACGTGATGATCGGACACGGCCTAGTTAACTCGGATCATGTTTCACTTAGATGACTGGAGGGATGTCTATCTGAGTGGGAGTTCATTGAATAATTTGATTAGATGAACTTAATTATCATGAACTTAGTCTAAAATCTTTACAATATGTCTTGTAGATCACATGGCCCACGTTGTCCTCAACTTCAACACGTTCCTAGAGAAAACCAAGCTGAAAGATGATGGCAGCAACTATACGGACTGGGTCCGGAACCTGAGGATCATCCTCATAGCTGCCAAGAAAGATTATGTCCTAGAAGCACCGCTAGGTGATGCACCCATCCCAGAGAACCAAGACGTTATGAACGCTTGGCAGTCACGTGCTGATGATTACTCTCTTGTTCAGTGCGGCATGCTTTACAGCTTAGAACCGGGGCTCCAAAAGCGTTTTGAGAGACACGGAGCATATGAGATGTTCGAAGAGCTGAAAATGGTCTTCCAAGCTCATGCCCGGATCAAGAGATATGAAGTCTCCGACAAGTTCTTCAGTTGTAAGATGGAGGAAAATAGTTCTGTCAGTGAGCATATACTCAAAATGTTTGGGTTGCATAACCGCTTGACTCTGCTGGGAGTTAATCTCCCGGATGACGCGGTCATTGATAGAATCCTTCAGTCGCTTCCATCGAGCTACAAGAGCTTTGTGATGAACTTCAATATGTAGGGGATGGAAAAGACCATTCCCGAGGTATATTCAATGCTGAAATCAGCAAAGTTGGAAATCAAAAAGGAACATCAAGTGTTGATGGTGAATAAAACCACTAAGTTCAAGAAAGGCAAGGGTAAGAAGAACTGCAAGAAGGACGGCAAGGGAGTTGCCGCGCCCGGTAAGCAAGCTGCCGGGAAGAAGCCAAAGAATGGACCCAAGCCCGAGACTAAGTGTTTTTATTGCAAGGGAAGTGGTCACTGGAAGTGGAACTGCCCCCAAATACTTAGCGGACAAGAAGGCCGGCAACACTAAAGGTATATGTGATATACATGTAATTGATGCGTACCTTAGCAATACTCGTAGTAGCTCCTGGTATTTGATACCGGTGCGGTTGCTCACATTTGTAACTCAAAGCAGGAGCTGCGGAATAAGCGGAGACTGGCAAAGGACGAGGTGACGATGCGCGTCGGGAATGGTTCCAAGGTCGATGTGATCGCTGTCGGCACGCTACCTCTACATTTACCTACGGGATTAGTTTTAAACCTTAATAATTGTTATTTAGTGCCAACTTTGATCATGAATATTGTATCAGGATCTCATTTAATTCGAGATGGGTATTCATTTAAATCCGAGAATAATGGTTGTTCTATTTATATGAGAGATATGTTTTATGGTCATGCTCCGTTGGTGAATGGTTTATTCTTAATGAATCTCGAGCGTAATATTACACATATTCATAGTGTGAATACCAAAAGATGTAAGGTTGATAATGATAGTCCCACATACTTGTGGCACTGCCGCCTTGGTCACATAGGTGTCAAACGCATGAAGAAGCTCCAAGCAGATGGACTTTTGGAGTCTCTTGATTACGAATCATTTGACACGTGCGAACCATGCCTCATGGGTAAAATGACCAAGACTCCGTTCTCGGGAACAATGGAGCGAGCAACCAACTTATTGGAAATCATACATACTGATGTGTGCGGTCCAATGAGTGTTGAGGCTCGCGGTGGCTATCGTTATGTTCTCACCCTCACTGACGACTTGAGTAGATATGGGTATGTCTACTTAATGAAACACAAGTCTGAGACCTTTGAAAAGTTCAAGGAATTTCAGAGTGAGGTTGAGAATCAACGTGACAGAAAAATCAAGTTCTTGCGATCAGATTGTGGGGGAGAATACTTGAGTCACGAATTTGGCACACACTTAAGGAAATGTGGAATAGTTTCACAACTCACGCCGCCTGGAACACCTCAGCGTAATGGTGTGTCCGAATGTCGTAATCGCACTCTATTGGATATGGTCCGATCTATGATGTCTGAGGGAGTCCTGGATTAGGGGGTGTTCGGGTAGCCGGACTATACCTTCAGCCGGACTCCGGGACTATGAAGATACAAGATTGAAGACTTCGTCCCGTGTCCGGATGGGACTTTCCTTGGCGTGGAGGCCAAGCTTGGCGATGCGGATATTCAAGATCTCCTACCATTGTAACCAACTTTGTGTAACCCTAACCCTATCTGGTGTCTATATAAACCGGAGGGTTGTAGTCCATAGGGGATCAACTCCATACACAATCATACCATAGGCTAGCTTCTAGGGTTTAGCCTCCTTGATCTCGTGGTAGATCTACTCTTGTACTACCCATATCTTCAATATTAATCAAGCAGGAGTAGGGTTTTACCTCCATCGAGAGGGCCCGAACCTGGGTAAAACAAAGTGTCCCCTGTCTCCTGTTACCATCCGACCTAGACGCACAGTTCGGGACCCCCTACCCGAGATCCGCCGGTTTTGACACCGACATTGGTGCTTTCATTGAGAGTTCCTCTGTGCTGTCACAATCAGGAAGGATGCCTTCTCCCGTCTTCAAAGATGGCGCCGTTGCTAAGGGAGCCTTGGCTGTCAGCCAAACCCTCCGGCTAGGTGGTTTGCTCATGACCGCCTGTTCGGCTGTTGCGCCGACGGTGACCTCTCGGGTCGTCAAAAGCAACCTACACATCAGCTCGGAACTCGTCGAGCAGTTAGATCCAATGGAGCTCTCTTCCATAAATGGGCTCTTGGATCGCATCGCCGCCCTGGGGGTCGCTACGGATTATGACCAGGTTGGGCTTAAACCCGATCTAAGAGAAATTAACTCTCCCCAAGTCACCCACCACGTTGCCGTGATAGAGGCGCAGTGCGGCGACCCTTCATCTATTTTAAGGACCAGCTACGTCTGAATTCCCAACCCCTCCAAGCCGGATACCCGCGGAGAGGAGGATGTAACTCAAGACCTGAGCTTAGAATCAGGCAACGGGCCGGACTCGCTGGACAACATCCAAGAATCCGAACTTCAGAGTTCGGAAACTCTTCGGCCTCTGAATCTTGGATCGGGTGAAGTCTCAGATTCAACAACACCCACCCACCCGAATATAAGCGATCTCTCCCAAGTCAGGCAGAGGCCCGACGAAACAGTACATCATTATTGGGCAAGATTCCTCCTGGTTATGAACAGGATAAAGAACTGCCGCGAGGAAGACGCAATATCAATCTTTTGCAGTAATTGCACGGACGAGGGAATCCTTAACGCCATAAGTCGCCGTGATATTACACGCTTCGCTGATTTGGCGTTCATAGTACAAAAGTACTATGCGATGGAAAGTGCCTGGAAAACCGAAATAAAATTTTGGGATAATCCGGCCTTGAATAATAATCCCGTCCGAACTAAGAGGGTGCATCATCATAAGACACCCGGAGTAAATAGCAAAAAGCCAAAACCCTCTACAGGGCATGGGACCGTACTGGAAAGGTGGCTTGATGGACCCTGTAGAATTCACAGTACAGAGGACGCCACACCAACTCACAGCCTTAGAGCGTGTTGGATACTTCGGCAGGTAACCAAAATTGGCAAGGACCTCTTAAATCGGGAGGCCGCAGAAAGCCAGCCCGAGGACACCAGTACCGTTCTCACAGTCTTCGAGACTTTCGCATCAAACAATATGCGAAAAAGAACACTCCGCAGCCTCGCCGAAGTCTATCAAATTGCAACAATAAATCCATGGAGCGACACTGCTATCACCTTCAACGCAAGTGATGAACCTAGATTCCGAACAGCCCGAGCACCAGCCGCATTGGTCCTCAGTCCCATAGTGGACAGCTTTCGCCTCACCAAGGTGCTCATGGATGGAGGCAGCGGACTGAACCTCATTTATGAGGAAACCCTTCAAAAAACAGAAATAGACTGGAACCGCGTCGAGCGAAGCAGCACAACCTTTAGAGGAATAATCCCCAGCCGGGAAGCACGCTGCACAGGAAAAATCACACTAGATGTGGTGTTCGGCACGCCGGATAATTACAGGTCCGAAGAAGTCACGTTTCAGGTGGCCCCATTTAAAAGCGGACATCACGCCTTACTAGGGCGGGAAGCATTCACAATCTTCCAAGCGATACCCCATTACAGGTACATGAAGCTTAAGATGCCCGGGCCGAATGGAATCATCACTCTAGCTAGTGATCCGGACATAGCACTCCGCGCCGAAAATAAGACGGCCGCATTAGCCCCCGAGACACTATCCGAAGCCTTAGCGGTCGAGGAACTGACTACGCTGCGCTCCACGGTTAACAGGGATGATGTGATACTCGACAAAAGATCCAAGTCCACATCCTTCAAGCCAGCCGACGAAATAGTCAAATTCTAGGTCCATCCAATGGACCCCAATAAAACAGCTTCCATCGGGGCACGACTGAACCCCGACGTAGATGCCGCACTGCGAGAGTTCCTACGAGAGAATTGGGACATTTTCGCCTCGCACCCTTCAGACATGCCAGGGATCCCACGCAGGCTGGACGAACACAACTTAAATATCCTAAAAGGATTCAAACCTGTCAAACAAGCCCTTCGGCGTTTTTCCGAACCTAAGAGACAGGCCATGGGAGAAGAGCTAGCCAAGCTATTGGAGGCCGGATTCATTAGAGACATAAAACATCCGGACTGGCTAGCAAACCTGGTGATGGTACCAAAGAAAGACAAATCCTGGCGCCTGTGTGTCGACTTTAAAGACCTTAACAAGGCTTGCCCAAAGGATCCCTTCCCCCTCCCCCGTATCAATCAAATTATCGATGCCACCGCAGGACATGATTCGTTGTGTTTCCTCGACGCATACTCCAGTTACCATCAAATCAAGATGGCAGAATCAGACCAAGCTGCAACAGCATTCATCACACCATACGGCCCATTCTGCTTCAACACAATGCCCTTCGGGCTAAAAAACGCTGGCGCAACATATCAGCGCATGATCCAGACATGTCTGGCAAATCAGATCGGCAAAACAGTGGAGGCATATGTGGATGACGTGGTCATCAAATCAAGACATTTCAAATCTCTAGTAGACGACTTGAGGCTCACATTCGATAACCTCCGAAAATACGACATCAAGCTCAACCCGGAAAAATGCGTCTTCGGCGTTCCAGCCGGAAAGCTCTTGGGCTTCATTGTATCCGGTAGAGGAATTGAAGCAAATCCAGCCAAGATCCGAGCTTTGTCACAATTGGATATCCCAAAGGACCTCAAACAAACACAAAAATTAACCGGATGCGTGGCGGCTCTAAGCCGCTTCATCTCCCGCTTGGGAGAAAAGGCACTGCCCCTTTATCGCCTACTCCGGCGCACCGAACACTTCGAGTGGACGGATGCCGCCACGGCCGGACTCGATGAAATAAAAGCCATATTGGCAACAAACCCAGTCCTGGCCGCGCCGAACACCGGCGAACCAATGCTATTGTACATTGCAGCAACACATCAAGTTGTCAGTGCAGTGCTTGTTGTCGAGCGGGAAACGGACGAACACAAATTCCCCCTTCAAAGGCCGGTCTACTACGTGTCCACTGTCCTCACTCCATGCAAATCACGGTACCCGCATTATCAAAAAATTGCATACGCGGTATTCATGGCATCCAGAAAGCTACGACACTACTTTCAAGAGTGTTCCATAACAGTAGCCTCGGAAGTACCACTTAACAATATTATCAACAACCGTGATGCAACGGGCCGGATCGCAAAATGGGCCATCGAGCTCCTCCCATTCGATATAACTTATAAGCCACGGCGAGCTATAAAATCGCAAGTTTTGGCCGACTTCGTCGCAGAATGGACAGAGGCCGAACTCCCTAAAGAGTACGACACATACTCAAATTGGATCATGCATTTCGACGGCTCCAAAATGTTGGCCGGACTGGGGGCTGGCGTCGTTTTGATATCCCCCACAGGAGACACAGTCCAATATGTACTCCAAATTATGTACACGGACTCCAACAACGCAGCCGAATACGAGGCCCTTCTACATGGCCTCCGGATGGCAGTATCCATGGGCATTCAACGCCTAGAGGTACGCGGGGATTCGAACCTCACGATATCCCAAATAAATGGCGACTTCGACACCAAGGACCCAAAAATGGCAGCTTACCGCAATGCCGTCCTAAAAATGTCAGCTCGGTTCGAAGGGCTGGAGTTTCACCATATAGCCCGAGAAAACAATCCAGCAGCCGACGTCCTGGCACGCATCGGAGCAAAACACGATGCAGTCCCCCCCCCAACATCCTTTTGGAAAGATTGTTCAAGCCATCTGTAGCATGGGAGGGGGAACCCGCAAATAACAGCCCGGACCCAACCGCACCATTCGACGCCGAACAAACTGACACAATTGGAAGCTCTGCCAATGAAATTACATCTTCAGCCCATGTAATAATGGTGGTCATCGCCCTGTGGACAGAACCATTCCTAGCCTACCTTATCAGGCAAGAACTCCCGGAGGACCAAAACGAGGCCCGCTGCATAGTGCGGCGATCTAAAGCCTACAGAGTCCATGAGGGAGAGCTTTATAAGAAAAGCACTACCGGAGTCCTTCAAAGGTGCATCTCCGAAGAGGAAGGGCGGAACCTTCTGGCTGAAATTCACGCCGGACTCGGTGGTCACCACGCCGCTGCTCGGTCCCTTGTTAGCAAGGCTTTCCATACAGGCTTTTATTGGCCGACGGCCCGGGCAGACGCTCAGGACATAGTCCAACGATGCGCTGGTTGCCAACGTTTTGCCAAACAAAGCCATATGCCACCCACCGCACTCCAAACTATACCAATCACCTGGCCTTTTGCGGTCTGGGGGCTTGACATGGTCGGACCCCTTAAAGGTGGGACCGATAGAAAGAAATACTTACTGGTCATGGTGGATAAATTCACCAAATGGATAGAAGCCAAGCCTGTTAAAACGGCCGAATCCGGACCTGTGATAGACTTCATATCCGGGGTTGTACACCGTTATGGCGTCCCCCACAGCATCATAACCGATAACGGTACAAACTTTACCGCCGACGAGGTAAAACTCTGGTGCAAAAACATGGGCATCAAGCTCGATTATGCTTCCGTCTATCACCCTCAAACCAACGGCCAGGTCGAACATGCAAATGGTCTTATCATGAGCGGCATTAAACCCAGACTAGTGTGGTCCCTTAAGGAATCTAATACGCACTGGGTAGAGGAGCTCGACTCCGTACTCTGGGGGCTGCGGACCACGCCGAATCGCACCACCGGATACACATCATTCTTCATGGTGTACGGCGCAGAGGCAGTTCTGCCCTGTGACATAATTCATGATTCACCTCGAGTGCGCATGTACGAAGAAAGAGAAGCCGAGCTCGATCGGCAGGACAGTTTGGACGCTTTGGAGGAGGAGCGCAACGTGGCAAAAGCCCGTTCCACATTCTATCAACAGCAGGTTCGAAGATATCAAAGCAGAGAAGTACGAGCCAAAAATTATAATGTCGGTGAACTAGTTCTATGCCTGCCGGACAAGAAAAAGGACAAACTCAAGCCCAAGTGGGAAGGTCCATTCATAATCGACCAAGTGCTGACTGGCGAGGCGTACCGCCTGCGAGATGCGTCGGATAACCGACTCGAGCCGAACCCATGGAAGGCCACCCGTCTCCGAAGATTCTACGCCTAGCGCCGGACACTGTGTACGTCTCCTTCCTCTGTCCATTTTTTGCATTTTTCTGTCTTACATTTCTCTCCTTCCCCTCTTTTCTTTTATTGCCCTTAAAGGATCATCTAAGCGATGCGCCACTCGCGCTCATTAAACCTGGGGGCTTCTTTAACAGAAGCTTATTTATATGGTCTTCATGCCCAACACATGCGTCAAACTTCCGCATGTACCTTTTTCTTCACCATTATATGCATCGATATGACTTAAGTTTTGGCCAAGCTGGGTTGCCTGGCTCCTGTGCTTACCCCTACGTTCCCGATTGTTCGGCTAGGTGGTAAAGGGAGCACCTCTGTGATTGTTACTGTCGGATCAGCCGGATGTGCACCTCAGACTGCGTGAAGCCGAAAGCTAGCATTCTTAAGGGAATATTCGGTCGGTGAGATAAAAGATGATCTTTTTACCCATTTTATGCGCCCCCAGATGCTTTTTCTGTGTCTTTTTACGCAGTCCGGACATGCACTTTAGGGCATGCCTCCCAGCGAAAGGAACCCCTAACGGAACTATTCTCTCCGGAAGATGTTTCTTACTAACCATGTAATATAACATAACTAGTTGGGCACTTGTCTGATAAAGCACTAATGACCCCTACGCCTGGTCTCCACGCATACCACGATTCTTATATAACCGCTATGGTATTCAGACACACTCCAGACCGTCAGGTCTCGAGGTTGAAGCGAAAAGGTCGGCAACGACAAACGATCTACAATCCGGCTAGAAGGCATTACACATGTCAATTCAAAATTACATAGTCATTATGACTGATTGTATTCCTCTTCTATACCATCTAACAGGCTGTCTAATTTACAGTCCTGCTGGGAATACTTTGCGGCCAACTCTACTTGGCCGTATACTAAACTCACAGGGATCTCCTTCCCGTCAGGCCCCACGGGTCTGACCTCGGCCATGTGGTTCGGGTCAGACTTCGTAAAACGGGTCTTCACCATGGCCCAGGCTTCCCGAGCTCCTTGTCGGCAGGCCGATATCTTCCACAATCGGAAGCGCCGCCGAGCTCCCTTCAGCTTCTCCGCAAGCTCTCCAAGGCTCTCGGGCACGGAGTGGGCAGGCCATAAGGCTTGGGCAACACCTCGCATCGCTTGCCGAATTCGCTCATGCAGTTGCATGAGTTTGGGAAGAAGGTCACCCGTAGAACCGGGCATCTCCTCTGCAGGACGACCTGTGAGCATACCTACAGACAATACTCTGTTAATCGACTTCCTCGCCGAACTCTTTTTTCAAAGTTCGTTCAAGCACTTACTAAAAATGCCGCGTCGAAGCCGCTGATTCTCCTTCGTGGAGTCCGACAGCTGGCCACGAACATCTTTAAGTTCGACATCCAGCTTGGTGTTGGCATCCTGAAGATCATTCTTCTCTCGCCTCACCCTTGTCAACATACTCTCACCGGCCTTTAGCTGGCGTACGAGTTGTTGCTTATCCGGATCGAGTCCGGCGCCATCTGCAATTTAACTTGTCAGATTTGCACCCACACCGCACAATACTAATCTTTCATAGTGTATTTTACCTGAGGGGGTCTCTCGGGGCTCCCCTGCTACGGCTAGTGCGGCCTCTAGTTGGGCCTTGCACTTCTCCAGCTCCTGGGACAGTACAATATTCTTCTCTGTAAGAACCTGCATATTCAATGATCCTTAAATTAGTTGCTCTAACTGTTTCAAGTCTCGGGGGCTACTGGCATATGTATATATTTAACCAAAATTTTCTTACCCGTATGTCTTTCACATACTGCTTCGTAGCTCTGGCTAAACCATTTTGAGCGGCACGGAGGTACGCATCTCCCGAATTAAAGGCATCTAAAGCCTCTTGGGAGAAACAACCGTCACGTAGAGTTGTCCGGCGACTCCTGTGGTTCATGGCACTCTCCACTTTTGAATTTGTGGCGGACAGCCTGTCCGCATCCTCTGTCGGAGGAGCGTCCAGTGCGCGCCTTGTACTCGCCTCCGCTTCCTGGCCAGACGTTGGAGCCTGGCTGGTGGAGGCGCGATTAGCGACCTCTCCGGATGTAGTCCGGCGAGGTCTCTTCGTCCTGAAGATAGCACGAACGTTAATACGACCCTGACAGAATAACTCCAGGGAAGCAGAGGGTGCAATATACCTTTGCGCCGGCATTTCAGTCCGGACTTCATTCCTTTTTGCCCTACGGGGCTCTGCGGCCCCTCGTTGGCTAGTCGCCGCAGGTTCGGCCTCCTGCCGTGGAAATCTCCCCTGTAAAACGCGGTTGTCGTCAGAAACATCGAAATACATGAGAGTGTAATCCCTCTCAAATGAATGAGACTCCGGTTTCCGTCACCTGGGAGGCCGGGATTAACCCTGGGTAATCAGCCGTGATGGCTAGCAAGGTATTGTCCTTGCTTAGCTGATAGAACACCCCGTCGATAAGCTCCACCGATATGTCTGGATCCTCTTCGGAGTCCGGATCAAGGGACCGTTCTGGGTCCTCGGGCTGTGGAGGGCGGCTGCTTATATTCTTTACCTCCTCTCGCAGTTCCTGCATTAAAATCGTTAGACTACCTACCTAACCACGGGAGTATAAAACAAACGGGCAAGCGCAATTGTTCACTTACCCAACTTGGAGGATCGTACATGCTGAATCCGGCCTGCGGGTTGAGGCGGAAGAATTCCTCCTTTTCTCCCTTGTACATAGAGGATAAGATCTTTTCCAGAGCGGCAGCTGAGTCCGGCCCTTTACGACCGTACCGGGTGGCGTCATCCTCCCCATTGAATTCCCACATTGGGTGGCCTCTGTATTGAAGCGGCTGCACCC
>NC_041384.1:15817434-15824282 GCF_002162155.2 Triticum dicoccoides | reverse complement strand
CCGATCATGGTTAGTCCGGAATGAGCCAACAGTCTTATCCGGCCCATCAGGTAAAGGACGTCTCTGTTGTTTTCTCTTTGAGAGCTCCGCGCACGCCAGCTCAAGCGCTTCTTCAATGGAACACTGTTGAACTCAGGGAGACCGACCCGGATAGGGTCCGGTAGCGGGACGTCATCTATATAAAACCATTCTGAAGGCCAGTCCTCGGACGCTTCCTTTGGGGTTCCGGATAGATATCCGGTCCCGGCGATACGCCATACTTCGGCTCCGCCCACTTGGTATATGGACCCTTTTGAGAACGGGGCACCAGGCAGAATAACCTCTTCCACAGTGCGAAATGAGCCTCAACGCCTAAAAATAGCTCACAAAGGGCGACGAAACCCGCAATATGCAACACGGAGGCGGGCGTGAGATTGTGCAGTTGGAGGCCGTAAAACTCCAGAAGCCCGCGGAGAAATGGGTGAATTGGAAATCCCAGTCCCCTTAATAGATAGGGGACGAGGCACACCCGCTCTCCCCTAGAAGGATTGGGGGTGCTCTCCGCTTGTTTTCCGCCATTATAGGTGGCGAGACCGGCTCGGACCGGGACCATGCATGCCTGGGGTCGGAATCCCTGGGCTTGAAGTGACGCTAACTTGCTATGCGGGATGGTACAACTCTCCCAGTCCCCGGGTTTGGGACCGGAGGTGCGAGGGGAGGAGCTACGACGGTTGGTCATGTTGGAATAGACCTTTGCTAGAAGCGCTCTGATGATCACTCGCGGAAAGGAGGAGATGTGGTCTGGATCTAAATCCCCATCCCGTTAAATAGGCGGCTCGTTTATGCGGCCAGGGGTGTAAATGTAAAAACGCCCCGGCTTTTTGCATCTGCTTTACACGTAGAAGACAGCCATTATTGGGCATGGAAGCTGAGGAGCGCTACATTACAAGAATAGGACATTATTCCTACAGGTACACAAGATTTGGAGAAGAACCCGCCTTGAAATGCCGAACAATTTGCGCGCCGGACTCGTCGTCATTGAAGCCTGGTTCGGGGGCTACTGAGGGAGTCCTGGATTAGGGGGTGTTCGGGTAGCCGGACTATACCTTTAGCCGGACTCCTGGACTATGAAGATACAAGATTGAAGACTTCGTCCCGTGTCCGGATGGGACTTTCCTTGGCGTGGAAGGCAAGCTTGGCGATGCGGATATTCAAGATCTCCTACCATTGTAACCGACTTTGTGTAACCCTAACCCTATCCGGTGTCTATATAAACTGGAGGGTTGTAGTCCGTAGGGGATCAACTCCATACACAATCATACCATAGGCTAGCTTCTAGGGTTTAGCCTCCTTGATCTCGTGGTAGATCTACTCTTGTACTACCCATATCTTCAATATTAATCAAGCAAGAGTAGGGTTTTACCTCCATCGAGAGGGCCCGAACCTGGGTAAAACAAAGTGTCCCCTGTCTCCTGTTACCATCCGACCTAGACGCACAGCTCGGGACCCCCTACCCGAGATCCGCCGGTTTTGACACCGACAATGTCTCATACCGATCTACCGTTGTCATTTTGGGGCTATGCTTTAGAGACTGCCGCATTCACTTTAAATAGGGATCCGTCGAAATCCGTTGAGACGACACCATATGAATTATGGTTTGGGAAGAAAACCTAAGCTATCGTTTCTAAAAGTTTGGGGATGCGATGCTTATGTCAAGAAACTTCAACCTGAAAAGCTCGAACCCAAATCGGAAAAATACGTCTTCATAGGATACCCTAAAGAAACTATTGGGTATACCTTCTACCTCAGATCCGAAGGCAAGATCTTTGTTGCCAAGAATGGGTCCTTTCTAGAGAAAGAGTTTCTCTCAAAAGAAATAAGTGGGAGGAAAGTAGAACTTGATGAAGTATTACCTCTTGAACCGGTAAGTGGCGCAGCTCAAGAAAATGTTCCTGAGGTGCCTGCACCGACTAGAGAGGAAGTTGATGATGATGATCATGAAACTTCAGATCAAGTTGCTACTGAACTTCGTAGGTCCACGAGGACACGTTCCGCACCAGAGTGGTATGGCAACCCTGTCTTGGAAATCATGTTGTTAGACAACAGTGAACCTTCAAACTATGAAGAAGCGATGGCGGGCCCAGATTCTGACAAATGGCTGGAAGCCATGAAATCCGAGATAGGATCCATGTATGAAAACGAAGTATGGACTTTGACTGACTTGCCCGATGATCGGCGAGCCATAGAAAATAAATGGATCTTTAAGAAGAAGACAGACGCGGATGGTAATGTAACCATCTATAAAGCTCGGCTTGTCGCTAAGGGTTATCGACAAGTTCAAGGGGTTGACTACGATGAGACTTTCTCACCCGTAGCGAAGCTGAAGTCCGTACGAATCATGTTAGCAATTGCCGCATTCTATGATTATGAGATATGGCAAATGGACGTCAAAACGGCATTCCTTAATGGTTTCCTTAAGGAAGAATTGTATATGATGCAGCCGGAAGGTTTTGTCGATCCTAAGAATGCTGACAAGGTGTGCAAGCTCCAACGCTCAATTTATGGGCTGGTGCAAGCATCTCGGAGTTGGAACATTCGTTTTGATGAGATGATCAAAGCGTTTGGGTTTACGCAGACTTATGGAGAAGCCTGCATTTACAAGAAAGTGAGTGGGAGCTCTGTAGCATTTCTCATATTGTATGTGGATGACATACTGTTGATGGGAAATGATATAGGATTCTTGGAAAGCATAAAGGCCTACTTGAACAAGTGTTTTTCAATGATGGATCTTGGAGAAGCTGCTTATATATTAGGCATTAAGATCTATAGAGATAGATCGAGACGCCTCATTGGTCTTTCACAGAGTACGTACCTTGACAAGATATTGAAGAAGTTCAAAATGGATCAGTCAAAGAAGGGGTTCTTGCCTGTATTGCAAGGCACGAGATTGAGCACGGCTGAATGCCCGACCACGGCAGAAGATAGAGAAAAGATGAGTGTCGTCCCCTATGCCTCGGCCATAGGGTCTATCATGTATGCTATGCTGTGTACCAGACCTGATGTAAACCTTGTCGTAAGTTTGGTAGGAAGGTACCAAAGTAATCCTGGCATGGAACACTGGACAGCGGTCAAGAATATCCTAAAGTACCTGAAAAGGACTAAGGATATGTTTCTCGTTTATGGAGGTGATGAAGAGCTCGTCGTAAAGGGTTAGGTCGATGCTAGCTTCGACACAGATCTGGATGACTCTAAGTCACAAACCGGATACGTGTATATTTTGAATGGTGGGGCAGTAAGCTGGTGCAGTTGCAAGCAAAGCGTTGTGGCGGGATCTACATGTGAAGCAGAGTACATGGCAGCCTTGGAGGCAGCACAAGAGGCAATCTGGGTGAAGGAGTTCATTACCGACCTAGGAGTCATACCCAATGCGTCGGGCCCGATGACTCTCTTCTGTGACAACACTGGAGCTTTGCCCTTGCCAAGGAGCCCAGGTTTCACAGGAAGACCAGGCATATCAAGTGTCGCTTCAACTCCATTCGTGAAAGTGTTCAAAATGGAGACATAGAGATTTGTAAAGTACATACAGACCTGAATGTGGCAGATCCGTTGACTAAACCTCTCCCTAGAGCAAAACATGATCAACACCAGAACTGCATGGGTGTTCGATTTATCACAATGTAATTATACTATTGACTCTAGCGCAAGTGGGAGACTGTTGGAAATATGCCCTAGAGGCAATAATAAAATGGTTATTAGTATATTTCTTTGTTCATGATAATTGTCTATTGTTCATGCTATAATTGTGTTATTCGGAAATCGTAATACATGTGTGAATACATAGACCACAACACGTCCCTAGTGAGCCTCTAGTTGACTAGCTCGTTGATCAAAAGATAGTCATGGTTTCCTGACTATGGACATTGGATGTCATTGATAATGGGATCACATCATTAGGAGAATGATGTGATGGACAAGACCCAATCCTAAGCATAGCTCAAAGATCGTGTAGTTCGTTTGCTGTAGCTTTTCTGAATGTCAACTATCATTTCCTTAGACCATGAGATTGTGCAACTCCCGGATACCGTAGGAGTGCTTTGGGTGTGCCAAACGTCGCAACGTAACTGGGTGAGTATAAAGGTACACTACAGGTATCTCCGAAAGTGTTTGTTGGGTTGGCACGAATCGAGACTGGGATTTGTCACTCCGTATGACGGAGAGGTATCTCTGGGCCTACTCGGTAATGCATCATCATAATGAGCTCAAGGTGACCAAGTGGTTGATCATGGGATCATGCTTTACGGTACGAGTAAAGTGACTTGCCGGTAACGAGATTGAACGAGGTATTGGGATACCGACGATCGAGTCTCGGGCAAGTAACGTACCGATTGACAAAGGGAATTGTATACTGATTGATTGAATCCTTGACATCGTGGTTCATCCCATGAGATCATCGAGGAGCATGTGGGAGCCAACAAGGGTATCCAGATCCCGCTGTTGGTTATTGACCGGAGAGTCGCCTCGGTCATGTCTGCGAGTCTCCCGAACCCGTAGGGTCTACACACTTAAGGTTCGGTGACGCTAGGGTTGTTGAGATATTAGTATACGGTAACCCGAAAGTTGTTTGGAGTCCCGAATGAGATCCCGGACGTCACGAGGAGTTTCGGAATGGTCCGTAGGTGAAAATTTATATATAGGAAGTCAAGTTTCGGTCATCGGGAAAGTTTCGGGGGTAATCGGTATTGTACCGGGACCACCGGAAGGGTCCCGGGGGTCCACCGAGTGGGGCCACCTATGCCGGAGGGCCCCATGGGCTGAAGTAGGAGGGGATCCAGCCCCTAGTGGGCTGGTGCACCCCCCCATGGGCCTCCCCTGCGCCTAGGGTTAGAAACCCTAGGGGTGGGGGCGCCCCACTTGGCTTGGGGGCACTCCACCCCCCTTGCCCCCCCCCTTGGAGATGGCATCTCCTAGGTCCGGCGCCCCCCTAGGGGTCCTATAAATAGTGGGGGGCAGGGAGGGCAGCCGCACCCTAGCCCCTGGCCTCTCCCTCTCCCTCCCGTGACACTCCTCCATCTCCCTGTGCTTGGCGAAGCCCTGCCGAGATCGCCGTAGTTTCCGCCACCACGCCGTCGTGCTGCTGAATCTCCATCAACCTCTCCTTCCCTCTTGCTGGATCAAGTTGGAGGAGACGTCTTCCCAACCGTACGTGTGTTGAACGCGGAGATGCCGTCCGTTCGGCGCTAGGTCATCGGTGATTTGGATCACGACGAATACGACTCCATCAACCCCGTTCTCTTGAACGCTTCCGCGCGCGATCGACAAGGGTATGTAGATGCACTTATCTTTCCCTCGTTGCTAGATGACTCCATAGATTGATATTGGTGATGCGTAGAAAATTTTAAAATTCTGCTATGTTCCCCAACAGAGCCGTCTCCAATGCCCTGACAACTAGTGCTTGATGATCAGACTCCTTAGTGAGTATGTGTTCAACGCTTGTTTCCGGGAACAGTTCCAAAAATCCATCATTGCATGTTGTACGATCTAGACGGACTTGGATATTTGCTGCACCATCCCGCTTATTGTCCCACGTATAAGGATATCCCGAGAATCCTAGATCAGCTAGACCACAGTCGGCTAAGCAGTCTCTGAAGTCCTCCATCTGCTGGAAACACCTTGGGTTGCCGCCTCATTGGTCGGTTTGAAAGAGAGCTTCATTGTAATCACCTACACAAATCCAGGGCAGGCTGTCCTGGCCCCTTAGATAGCGTAGAGCGTCCCAAGATTTCTTACACAAATCCGTCTTTGGTTCATCATAGAATCCAGTGATTCTAAAAGTTTTTCCGTCCACATCGAGGTTGCGTGGTTGACTCATGTGTGAGTCGAGGGGAGGCCCTCACCCCGTGTGCCACAGTCACGTTCCCGTGTCATGTTGCGCGCATCGAGGAAGCAGAGCGGTGGGGTGACACACACCTCAGCAGTCGATCATAGCTTAATACGGGTGGTTGGCAGGGTGAGTCTACTCGCTCGCATTCCGCATTCCACTTCCTCCCCTACCTTGGTCAGTGGGAGGCGATTGCTTCTAGTCTTCTTGATATGAGTGTCTGTGAGGATGGTGGAGATCGAAGAAGAGCAGATGGTGAGGTTCGTGGGAGGGGGTGCGCGGAGGCGCACCTGACTGCGCCAAATTGGATCCTAGTTCAACAGCCAGGAGGCGCTGCACGTTCGGGATTCCCTGACGGACGAGGAGGAGGAGGAGGAGGAATAGTTGTTTGGTCAAGCACGGCGCAGACACTCGCTGGAAGTTTCATTTGGGCAATGGATCAAGCCGTTTCGCCGGTGCGGGCGATGGCGCGGAGGTGGGCGGCCTTCGTCTCTTTCGATACGGCCACTCTGTCTCTGGCTATGAGAGCGACGGAGCTCAGATCTCGTGTGATGGTCCTCACCCTCCCACCGCCAGGGGCGGCTCAGGCTCCGATTGTGATTTAGGACGAGCCGAGGGCGACTCGCCTGCTGGAAACAGGGGCGCAAGCCAACATGCCAAGATCGAACGAAAATGTTCCATGGTGTGATCACTCCATGCTGAACGGTCTGTTCATTCCAAGGACACCAATAATTTGATGTCGGGAGAAATTGACGCCCTCGCAAAATCTCTTGACCTCAAAGGGAAATAGGGGTACAACACTACGCTGGGATGGATCGTGGGGAGCCGTGGCTCCTGCCAGTCCCCCCCCCCCCCAGCTCCGACACAGTTAGGAGACAAGTTTTGAGGGGTTTATTCATGAAAAAACTTTCGATCTATTCATCATCAATCGTAGAAGACAAGGTTTTTTAGGTTAATGTGGCAAAAGCCGGATAGGGAACTCATCACGTCA
>NC_041384.1:15810751-15816672 GCF_002162155.2 Triticum dicoccoides | reverse complement strand
CGGGAGAAATTGACGCCCTCGCAAAATCTCTTGACCTCAAAGGGAAATAGGGGTACAACACTACGCTGGGATGGATCGTGGGGAGCCGTGGCTCCTGCCAGTCCCCCCCCCCCCCAGCCCCGACACAGTTAGGAGACAAGTTTTGAGGGGTTTATTCATGAAAAAACTTTCGATCTATTCATCATCAATCGTAGAAGACAAGGTTTTTTAGGTTAATGTGGCAAAAGCCGGATAGGGAACTCATCACGTCATAAAGATGATTTCTTACATATTTTAAATAAGAAAAGCTTAACATGGATGTAAGGTATATATGGCGTTATAATATTAGGTTTATATCAACTTTGAAGATTCGGTCCATCCATATGTTTTCTAAAAAGTTTCATTATTTCAAAAAACAATTGTCTGGAAAAAAATCTTATTGTGATGTTACCTACTTGGCATATATTCCATTTCTAAGCCTAATTTTGACATGGATTCGATCATCTACTTCGACCATTTTTGATAGACTTGATGTACAATTAAGAAAAATTGCCAAACTAATAAATTTTCTGTGATTTTTGTTACGGTACCCTGATGCTTGATGTCGAAGGTGATGAGTACTAACTGGATATGACCATCAAACATTCATTTGTGCGACAAATAATTCTAGAAGGGGGAGTAGATTATATTGCCTTGATCTTGGCCATTATCCCATCCTCGTGAGTGAATTGCAGAAAATCACCACATTTCAGCTTAGATTTGCAGGAAACACTCTTCTACATTTTTGCTGCAAAAAACACTGTTTTTTTCTAATCTTTTGCAGAAAGCACCAAACCTCCTGTTCGGGCAGTTTAAGCACTATTATGACAAGTGGGACCCTGTCTTGTCGACGTGGCTCACGCCCACGAGCTGACGCCATCTAATGGCGCTACAATGCCCACCGACGCCCCCGCGAGGTCAAGAGACCAAATCGAATCGACACCTCTCCTGCATCTGAAAATTTTCCCACCATCCCCACGACGGTGCACTCTCCTCTCTCTCTGTCTCATTCATGGCAACGGCGAGCCCGGACGCTGGCGGCAGAGTGGATGGCGGAGGTTGCGACGGCGCAGGAGGGTTGTTTGGCGGCGGAGATCCAAACCCACCTGAGGAGGTCTGCGGTAGCTCTAACCCTAGCCAGGCCCCGCAGAGCAGACCACCGTCCCCGTCGCTGGAGTACCGTGTCGCCGGCGCTCTGGCCCGTGCTGTGCAGGCTACTCGGACGGGGAGCCACCACTGGGCATCTGCATTCGGCGGTGTGGAGTAAGATATCTCCTCTGCCTCCCCCACCCCCTCATTTTCTGTCAATTCCATAGTTAGGGTTTGGTGTGTAAATCAAAAATGGATCTTTTGCCTAGTACTAAGTGTTCGTCTGCTCTCTAAATTAGATTGTAGTGATATTAGTATGCTCTGTTTAGGAGAGAATATAGTGATAATTTTTGTGATTTTAATTGCTATTTGGGTTAGGATGCACTGTTTATTTAGTAGACATTAGGGTCACAGTTAGCTCTTATTGAAATTGGTATGCATAGTATATTTTAAATTGGTCACTTGTATTGTTTGTAGTTAGTGTTATACTGTTTAGTTAATAAGTACAAGAATTGTTCCTTTTTGTAGCTTGTTTGATGATGTTTGGGAGGTTAGACTGCACTTTCATGATATGGATAACTTGGAAAGGACTATGTGTGTTTCAGACATCACTTTTTTCAATCTGTTAGCACTCATAGAGACAGCAGGATATGGAAGTAAAGACTATATGTATTGTGTGAGGGATGCTGGGTTGGGAATAGCTGGTTTGGAGGAGATATGTGATGATGACAAGGTGGATGAGATGCTGGATGACATTGCCAATAAAGATCAGAACATAGTAAACCTGACAATAGTTAGGGGTAGTGAGCCCAGACCTGCAGATATAAACAGAGGTTATGTTTGTGATCAGCAAGTTCCTATAGGCAATGTTGGAGAGAGCACTGTATATGAGGTGAATGATGTTGGGGTGGTGTACAAGTCACCATCCAAAGTATCAAAAAGAGATGCATTAGTTGAGGATTCTGAACCAATCCAGTTTTTCTCCACACAGCAGAGCCACAATGTTGATATGGAGCAAGGCAATGAAGCAAATGTTGATATTGAGCAAGGCAATGGAGATGATGTTGACATGGAGCAACAGGAGTTAGAAAGAAGTATGGAGCTTAGAAGGAGATCAAAAATTCAGAGATTTAAGCAGCATCAGAAGAATGTTGAGGAGGTGCAGGCAATGAAAAGAAAACCTCCTGTGCTACTAACTGAAGATGACTCTGACTTGGAGGAAGATGAGGATTTCATGGCTAGGATGGCTGAGCTAAAGAGGCAGAGAGAGGACCCACTCTTACATTTTGAAGGTGACACAGATGTAGATGAACCTTATGAGATACAAGAGGAAGTGCATGAGGAAAATGCAGAGCAAGAGGAGCATGGAGATCATGAGGAACTTGAAAAGGAGGTGCTACCACAGGGACAAAAGAGGAAGAAGTTGAAAGTAAGAAAGGGGCCAACCACAAGATCACATGCTAGTTTGGAGCAACAGTTTGAGGATGTTTGGGTACCATCATCTGATGAGGATCCAGATCCTAGTGATCTGAAGGAGGAGCAAGATGATGGGGTTGTACCCCTAGCATTTGTGCTAGGCAGTAAGTCTAGGGCTAAAAAACCCAAAACCAAGGGTATGGTATCATGAGGATAGAGAGAGCCCAGAGCTGCAGTTTGCTAAGAAGTTATGCTTTGATAATGTGTACCAATTTAGAAGGGCACTTCTCACTTTCCACATAGCACATAACAGAAACTATCAGTTTCATAGGAACTGCAATGACAGAATTATAGCTGTGTGCACACATGAAGACTGCCCTTTCTTCATTGTAGCTTCTGTGGTGGGAAAAGAGAAAACTTTCTGCATTAGGAAAACTAATTTGTTGCACACATGTCCAGCTGTAGCAGAGAGCACCAAGGTGACTACAAAGTGGGTTACACATCAAGTTTTAGAAGCAATAATAATAGACTTGAATACACCAATAAGTACAATAATGCAAAATCTGAAGAGCAAGTATGGAGTTGAGATCATCACTCATATGGCCTACAGGGCTAAGAACAATGCTATTAAGGTGGTGCAAGGAGATCAGAGGGGGCAATACACCAGGATAAGGGATTACTTGCAGGCTGTGTTAGACACCAATCCAGGTAGTAGGTGCATTGTCACTACTAAGTTCCTAAAAGACCATCCAAGCATCAATCCAAGGTTCCATGGTTTGTTCATATGCTTGAATTCTTGCAAGGAGGGATTTCTGAATGGATGCAGACCATTCATAGGTGACTACTAAACTGTGTTATATATGACATAAATGTGGTGCACCATACTTTGTTTATAACATATCTTGTGTGCCATTGCAGGTGTGGATGGATGTTTCATCAAGCTCTCAACTGGCCAACAAATCCTTGCTGCCACAGGAAGGGATGGGAATAATAACATCTATCCATTGCCTTTGGTGTTGTGGACAAAGAAGACACAAAGAGTTGGACCTAGTTTCTCACAGAACTGAAGGCAGCTATTGGTGGAGAATCTGGGAGATTTGGTTTTTACACCATAATCTCTGATAGACATAAGGTATTATATAATTTGCTCATAGAATTTGCTTAGTATTAGTAGTTCATAGTAATTGCTTACTAGTAGTTCATAGATCTTGATTAGTACTAGTTAATATTCATTGGTCATTACTAGTTCATATAAGTATTTCATAGTAATTGCTCGAAGTAGTTACTATTTCATTGCTCATTACTAGTTGTTATAAGTAGTTCATACTAATTGGTAGAAGTAGTTAATATTCTTTTCTTATTAGTAAGTTTGGTAATTTCTTCAAATGGGGTCTTCTCAAAGCTGTGAGCCAAGTTTTCTCCAATTGCCCCCAAAGATTCTGCCTTAGACACATCTACCAAAATTTCCAGACTGCTGGTGTTAGGGGGTCAGAATTAAAGAAGTACATGGATTAGGCAAGTTACTCCTATACTGAACATGGCCATCTTGCTGCAATGGATGCTCTTAAAGTAGAGTGTAAGGCTGCCTGGACTTGGTTAAATAAAATTCCTAGACATGCTTGGGCTAGATATGCCATGGACTTCAACTGCAAAACTGACCTAGTTGTCAACAATATTAGTGAGGTGTTCAATAAGATGATATTAGATGTGAGGGGTAAACCAATAAAGACCATGGTAGATGGAATCAGGACTAAGTTGATGGTCAGGTTCAATACAAATAGGAGTAAGACAGAGTTAGTCAAGTGGGAAATATGCCCAACATATGCTGAGTTACTTGAAGAAGCAAAGAAACACTCTAGGAACTGTCAAGCATTGATGGCTGGGCCAAATATTTACCAAGTGACAAGCAATGAGAATACCTATGCAGTTAACTTGCAGCACAGGACATGTGGGTGCAGAAAATGGGATATGACTGCAGTGCCATGCAATCATGCAGTCTCTGCTATTACCAAAGCCAAATTAAGGCCTGAAGATTTTGTGCATGACTTCTTCAAAAAGCCTATGTATCTGGCTGCATACAGTCCCATCATATTTCCTGTACCTGGACCTGACCTCTGGCCTAAGACCAAAACTAGAGACATATAACCCCCAGTTTTCAAGGATAAACCAGGGAAGACGCAAACCAAAAGGAGAAGGAGCCAGTTTGAGCCACCAGCACCTAAAGATACATCTAGGATGGCATCAATTACATGTAGCAATTGCAATCTTGTGCGTCACAGATACACATCTTGCCACAAAACACTAAAGCCAGCTCTAGCAATGAGAAAGAACAGGCATGAGGTTAGTCTCTGTTGGCATACTTGCTGCCATCTATTTCTGTTTTGTACCACTTGAATGTATTAACTTGCTGCCATTTTCAAATGCAGTCAAACAAGACAGAGGAGGGTACCACATCTACTACTGTAGCTTCATCTGTTGCAGCTCCAGCAAACAGGGCACCACCAGTGGCAAGCAGCACAGCAGCTCCAACAAGCAAGGCAAGCAGCTCAGCAGCTCCAGCAAGCAGGCCAAGCAGCTCAGCAGCTCCAGCTAGGAGGGCAAGCATCTCAGCAGCTCCAACAAATAGGCCAAGCAGCTCAGTAGCTCCAGCTAGGAGGCCAAGCAGCTCAACTGCAGCAACAAGGACATCCTTCTTGGCACCAAGACAGAGGAAGAAACCATCAAGGCTGAAGGATTACTTTTATGCTTCAGGGAACTAATGTGCTTTGCAAAACTGTTGATGATGTGATCAGGCAAAACTGCTAATTGCTATGATCTATTTTGGGAACTTATGCTGATTTGATGTTATGGTACTGTAATAACTACTATTGATGGTCTTGCATTTATGAGAATTATGCACTATGCTGTTGTTCTTGCTATTATCATGTTCAATTTGATGATCAATATGATGGTCTGGCTGCTACCATGTTCAATTTGATCCATATGATGGTCTTGCTGTTAGGAAAATTAAACACTTGTTGATGATGGTCTTGCTGTTAGGAAAATTAAACACTTGTTGATGATGGTCTTGCTGTTAGGAAAATTAAACACTTGTTGATGATGGTCTCGATGAATCGATCAATCGATCAAATGGTGGTCAAGGTGCCCCTAGGGCCATTCTGTCGATGAATCGATGACATGAGGGTCAAGGTACCCCTAGGGCCATTCTGTCGATGAATCGATGAAATGGTGGTCAAGGTACCCCTAGGGCCATTCTGTCGATGAATCGATGACATGAGGGTCAAGGTACCCCTAGGCCCATTCTGTCGATGAATCGATGAAATGGTGGTCAAGGTACCCCTAGGGCCATTCTGTCGATGAATCGATGACATGAGGGTCAAGTTACCCCTAGGGCCATT
>NC_041384.1:15778285-15810688 GCF_002162155.2 Triticum dicoccoides | reverse complement strand
CCCTAGGCCCATTTTGTCGATGAATCGATGAAATGAGGGTCAAGGTACCCCTAGGCCCATTCTGTCGATGAATCGATGACATGAGGGTCAAGGTACCCCTAGGCCCATTTTGTCGATGAATCGATGAAATGGTGGTCAAATTGGATCCAACCCCATTGATAACAAAATAGTAAGTTAAATTACTTGGTTAACAGATTCATACCCAAATACTGAATAGATGATAATCATCTAAACCATATAAAACCAAATTGTACTAAGCACATAAAGCATATAACATCAAATTTGACTCACATTCATTAAGGTTCATCAAGGTTGGATCCAACACAATGGATCACAACATACATAGTTAAATTACTGGGTTCACAAATTCAAACTAAAATACTAAATAGATGATTATCATATACATTACAACACTGCTGGATCCAACACCTTGGATCACAAAATACATAGTTAAAGTAGTTGAGGACTAAGTTCATACTAAATTTTTGCATAGAAGACTATCATCTACATACAGATAGATGATTATCATACTAGAAGACACCCCTACTCATCTAAGATGGCCTTCACCCCCTGAAGCTTCTGCTTTATCTTCTCCTCAGACTTTTGAAGCTCAGAAATGTGATGCTGCAATTTAAGCCTCTCTTCTGTCAGCCTTTCCTTCTCCTTCAAATGATTGAACTTCAAATTCCTAATCACATTGGCTTGAGCACCTGTCAGGTTCACTAGAGTCTCATACTTTTGCAGCAGCTTCTTCTTCTCCTCCTCTTTCTTTGACAGCTCTGCCTTCAAGTTGCCCACTACAGTTTCTAGCTTAGCAATCTTCAAATCAACATATTCCTTCTGCTCCTTCTGATTGTTTAAATCCACACCCTTCTGCTGCTGGGCATCCAAGAGAGCATTGACATCAGCATACAAACTGTCATAGTCCTCATGTACTTTCTTCTTCTCCTCCTTTTTCTCTGCCAGATCTTCCTTCAAGTTGCCCATTATAGTTTCTAGCTCTGCAATCTTCACATCCAGACATTGCTTCTGCTCCTTCTGATTGCTCAACTCCAGACCCCTCTGTTGCTGGGCATCCAAGAGAGCATTGACATCAGCATACAAACTGTCATAATTCTCCTATAGTTTCTTCTTCTCTTCTGTCAGGATGTGAATTACAAAGGAACTCTCCAGATTGTCATTGGTCCTACCTGGCTTACTCTCCTCATACATATCCCATAACTTGGCCAATGCCTTCTCCATTGAGTCTGTCCATTCAAAATCAATCCATTGAACTACTCCACAGTTTATGCCTTCCTGTAAAATAAACAATAAAACAATAAAGAATCATCTAAGTGAGTAGGCTGAAGACCATAGTTAAGTGTCATACTCCATAAGCAAACATGCTCAGGGGGTCTAATATGTGCAGCAAACATATCACACAGCAAACAAATAAACAATGACCACTGTTAAACAAGTAATTAAGCACTGACCATAATAAACAATGACAACCATCCACTCACTGGATAAAACAAGTTAAACAAAGACTAAGCACTTAACCAAGCTTAACAACTTGATAAACAAAGCAGTAATCACTAACCATAATAAACAATGTGTACCATCTGACGACAAGGCATGTCAGGTAAAGGTAAAGAAAGACCAAACTAAACAAAGCTTAACAACTATGTAAACAAAACATTCAGCAATGAACACCTTCCTTTATAAAGGATCATACCTTCTTAGCACATCCTAGAAACCTCCTGCCGGTGTGCATCCCTTCAAATGCAACTAAGCGCTCGGCCGGCTCGCCGTGTTCGCACAAAACATTCACATCTGTGTCAGTGCCATTGAAATTCGGATCATGCATCATAGCTAGAAGCTGCAGGAGCAAGCAAAGATAAACCTAGGTTCAGCTCGAGCTCATTCACAAAATCCCCAAATCACTAACTAACCCTAACCCTAGTTGTAGCAAACTGACCTTGGTGATGCCATCGCAGGAGGAGGAGATGTTCATGACTGAATCCTCACTGGTCTCATCGCTCCACGACACCATGGCCACGGGGGAGCAGCAGAACAGCGGTCGGCGTTGTGGTGGCGTCGGGGGAGAAGAACAAAGTGAGGAGAGGAGAGCAGAGTGACGAGAGGAGAGGGCGAGACAGATGAGAGAGCTGGTTTCTATCAGCGGGCCAACACTATAGCGCCGTTAGACGGCGTCAGCTCGCGGCCGTGAGCCACGTCGACAAGACAGGGTCCCACCTGTCATAATAGTGCTTAAACTGCCCAAATAGGAGGTTTGGTGCTTTCTGCAAAAGATTAGAAAAAAATCAGTGTTTTCTGCAGCAAAAACGTAGAAGAGTGTTTCCTGCAAACCTAAGCTGAAATGTGGTGGTTTTCTGCAATTCACTCCATCCTCGTCTGTTGCCACGGCCTCCTGCGGGTTGAATTACACATGACTACTCTTTGGACGTGCATGATTCCGTCTTCTGAAATTTCCTCCACCTGTGAGGTATGCGTCGCACACTTCTCTTCGCTACATGTGCGTAAACATTTATGAACACACATCATTAGATAGAACAGTTCAAAGCAAGCAAAATATGATCTCCCAATCAAAATAACGGATCGCAACAATACTAAGAATTGATCAAGCATGAAGTGCTCGTTGCTGTAGAGAATTGTGTCATTGTAGACTAGCTGAGTTCAACAGTTGGATTCGAGTAAATGGATGGATGGAATACTTTAAGGTAGTGCAGAAAAACTCAGACTTTTTTTCCGGGGTAAAAGAACTCATAGTTGAACTGGTTTTTCTGCAACTGCATTTCTAAAACTTCTCAGGTTGTTCCAACGAATTCACCAATCCAATGCCTACGAATTTCTCTTATATTGTTCTTGCTAAATTACTGTTGTTATTGTTAATGTCGCACTTGCTACAAAATCATTGATATCATTGTTACTGTTACCATTGCACTTACTACTACTATGAAAACAATCATGCTACTTTGCTACTCATCACCTTCAACAACAACAACAACAACAAAGCCTTTAGTCCCAAACAAGTTGGGGTAGGCTAGAGGTGAAACCCATAAGATCTCGCAACCAACTCATGGCTCTGGCACATGGATAGAAAGCTTCCACGCACCCCTGTCCATAGCTAGCTCTTTGTCGATACTCCAATCCTTCAGGTCTCTCTTAACGGACTCCTCCCATGTCAAAATCGGTCGACCCCGCCCTCTCTTGACATTCTCCGCACGCTTTAGCCGTCCGCTATGCACTGGAGCTTCTGGAGGCCTGCGCTGAATATGCCCAAACCATCTCAAACGATGTTGGACAAGCTTCTCCTCAATTGGTGCTACCCCAACTCTATCTCGTATATCATCATTCCGGACTCGATCCTTCCTTGTGTGGCCACACATCCATCTCAACATACGCATCTCCGCCACACCTAACTGTTGAACATGTCGCCTTTTAGTCGGCCAACACTCCGCGCCATACAACATTGCGGGTCGAACCGCCGTCCTGTAGAACTTGCCTTTTAGCTTTTGTGGCACTCTCTTGTCACAGAGAATGCCAGAAGCTTGGCGCCACTTCATCCATCCGGCTTTGATTCGATGGTTCACATCTTCATCAATACCCCCATCCTCCTGCAACATTGACCCCAAATACCGAAAGGTGTCCTTCCGAGGTACCACCCGGCCATCAAGGCTAACCTCCTCCTCCTCACAGCTATTAGTACTGAAACCGCACATCATGTACTCGGTTTTAGTTCTACTAAGCCTAAACCCTTTCGATTCTAAGGTTTGTCTCCATAACTCTAACTTCCTATTTACCCCCGTCCGACTATCGTCAACTAGCACCACATCATCCGCAAAGAGCATACACCATGGGATATCTCCTCGTATACCCCTTGTGACCTCATCCATCACCAATGCAAAAAGATAAGGGCTCAAAGCTGACCCCTGATGCAGTCCTATCTTAATCGGGAAGTCATCGGTGTCGACATCACTTGTTCGAACACTTGTCACAACATTATTGTACATGTCCTTGATGAGGGTAATGTACTTTGCTGGGACTTTGTGTTTCTCCAAGGCCCACCACATGACATTCCGCGGTATCTTATCATAGGCCTTCTCCAAGTCAATGAACACCATATGCAAGTCCTTCTTATGCTCCCTATATCTCTCCATAAGTTGTCGTACCAAGAAAATGGCTTCCATGGTCGACCTCCCAGGCATGAAACCAAACTGATTTTTGGTCACGCTTGTCATTCTTCTTAAGCGGTGCTCAATGACTCTCTCCCATAGCTTCATTGTATGGCTCATCAGCTTAATTCCATGGTAATTAGTACAACTCTGAACATCCCCCTTGTTCTTGAAGATTGGTACTAATATACTCCGTCTCCATTCTTCTGGCATCTTGTTTGCCCGAAAAATGAGGTTGAAAAGCTTGGTTAGCCATACTATCGCTATGTCCCCGAGACCTTTCCACACCTCAATGGGGATACAATCAGGGACCATCGCCTTGCCTCCTTTCATCCTTTTTAAAGCCTCCTTCACCTCAGACTCCTGGATGCGCCGCACAAAACGCATGCTGGTCTCATCAAAGGAGTCATTCAGTTCAATGGTAGAACTCTCATTCTCCCCATTGAACAGCTTGTCGAAGTACTCCCGCCATCTATGCTTAATCTCTTCGTCCTTCACCAAGAGTTGGCCTGCTCCGTCCTTGATGCATTTGACTTGGCCAATATCCCTCGTCTTCCTCTCCCGGATCTTAGCCATCTTATAGATGTCCCTTTCACCTTCCTTCGTGCCTAACCGTTGGTAGAGGTCCTCATATGCCCGACCCCTTGCTTCACCAACAGCTCGCTTTGCGGCCTTCTTCGCCATCTTGTACTTCTCTATATTGTCTGCACTCCTATCCAGGTATAGGCGTCTGAAGCAATCTTTCTTCTCTTTAAGCGCCTTCTGGACATCATCATTCCACCACCAGGTATCCTTATCTTCGCTTATCCTTCCCCTGGACACTCCAAACTCCTCCGAGGCCACCTTACGAATGCAAGTCGCCATCTTCATCCACACATTGTCCGCATCCCCTCCTTCCTCCCAAGGGCCCTCCTTAAATACCCTCTCCTTGAACACCTGAGCTACCTCCCCATTGAGCTTCCACCACTTCGTTCTAGCGACCTTGGCACGCTTATCCCGCTGGACACAAATCCGAAAGCGGAAGTCAGCAACCACCAGCTTATGCTGGGGTACAACACTCTCCCCAGGTATCACCTTACAGTCTAGGCACGCACGCCTATCTTCTCTTCTCGAGAGGATGAAATCAATCTGGCTAGAGTGTTGGCCACTACTAAAAGTCACCAGATGTGAATCTCTCTTTCTAAAGAGGGTGTTAGCTACAATCATGTTGTAGGCTAGAGCAAAGCTTAAGACATCTTCTCCTTCTTGATTCCTGATGCCATAGCCAAAGCCCCCATGCGCCCCTTCAAAACCTGTGTTAGATGTACCCACGTGGCCATTGAGGTCTCCTCCTATGAAGAGCTTCTCACCAATCGGTACACTCCTAACCATGTCTTCCAAGCCTTCCCAGAACTCCCTCTTGGTGTTCTCATTGTGGCCTACTTGCGGGGCATATGCGCTGATAACATTGAGAACCAAGTCCTCAGCTACTAGCTTGACCAGGATAATCCGGTCCCCACGTCTCCTGACGTCTACCACTCCATACTTGAGGCTCTTGTTGATCAAGATGCCTACGCCATTTCTGTTTGCAGCCGTCCCCGTGTACCACAGCTTGAAGCCGGTATCCTCCACCTCCTTCGCCTTCTGTCCTCTCCATTTGGTTTCTTGGACGCAAAGGATATCAACACCTCTCCTCACTGTTGCATCAACTAGCTCCCGAAGCTTCCCTGTCAGAGACCCTACGTTCCAGCTACCTAAGCGAATCCTCCTAGGCTCGGCTAGCTTCCTTACCCTTCGCACTCGTCGAGTCAAATGCGAAGACCCTTGCTCATTTTCCACTACATCCGGGCGCCGATGTAGCGCGCCACTAAGGATGCGACGACCCGATCCTCGCTCACTTGCCACCGTATCCGGATCAAGATACGGCGCGCCACTTGGGGGGTGATGGCTCGGCCCTTGCCCATTTTCCACCACACCCGGGTTCCGATGTGGCGCGTCGCTGAGAGGGTTACGCCCCAACGAAAATCTTTTGGGTTTCATCTCCATAAGAGTGGCTGAGTTTTTACGTTGGCTCGCCAAGCCTATCACAACCCTCCTCCTTTACCCGGGCTTGGGACCGGCTATGTTGAGACAACATAGGCGGAGTTTTGCTACTCATCACCTTGCTGAAGATAATTAATCACCAGGTGTGGCTGAATTGACAACTCAGCTGCTAGTACTTGCAAATATTCTTTGGCTCCCCTTGTGTCGAATCAATAAATTTGGGTTGAATACTCTACCCTCGAAAACTGTTACGATCCCCTATACTTGTGGGTTATCACCCATCTTTTTATCCCTAATAGCAACGATACATGCGTACCTCATTGCCCCTTTTGTCACTGAGTGAGGTCACGCAAGATCGAACCCATCACAAAGCACCTATTCCCATTGCAAGAAAAATCAATCCAGTTGCCAAACCAAACCAAAGTTTCCGAGAAGAAATACGAGGCTATAATAATCATGCATATAAGAGATCAAAGAAGACTCAAATATTATTCATGGATAGAGCTGATCATAAATTCACAATTCATCAGAGTGCAAGAGACACATCGCAAAAAGTCATTACATCTAATAGATCTCCAAGAACATCGAGGAGAACATTGTATTGAGAATCAAAAAGAGAGAAGAAGCCATCTAGCCACTGCCTAAGGACCTGTTGGTATGTGGTGAATTACTCACGCATCATCAGATGAGCACCAATGAGGATGATGAACCCCTTCGTTATCGTGTTCCCCTCAGGCAAGGTGCCAGAATAGGGTTCTAGATTGGATCTCGTGGTTCTGGAACTTGCGGCGATTGGATCTTGTCGACTCCCCTAGAGTTTCTGAAATATTTGAGTATTTATAAAGCTGAGAGGCGGTGGAAAGGACTCCCGTGGGCCCCACCACCCACCTGGGCGCGCCTGGGTCCTCTGTCGTGCCCTGGTGGGTTGTGGGGCCCGTGGGCCTCCCATCTGGTACTTTCTTGGCTCCCAAGTTGTCTTGTGGGCAGAAAAAAGTCTCCAAAAAGGTTCGTGGCATTTGGACTTCGTTTGGTACTAATATTCTGCGAAGTAAAAGACAAGCAAAAGACAACAACTGGCACTGGGCACTATGTCAATAGGTTAGTCCCAAAAAATGATATAAAATTGATATAAAATGAATATAAAACATCCAAGAGTGATAATATAACAGCATGAAACAATCAAAAAATATAGATACGTTGGAGACGTATCAGCATCCCCAAGCTTAATTCCTGCTCCCTAATTGGTGCTTTATAAGATAAGATGGAGACTCAAATAAAAATAAAATAAAAATTCCATAAAGTAAAACAGCTAGGCCCTTCGTAGAGGGAAGTAGAGATTTGTAGAGTTACGAGAGCTCAAAGCTTAAATTGTGCGATAAAATATTTTGAGAGGCATGCTTTTCCCGTCAACGAAAATGACTAAGTAATTCCTAATACTTTTCATGCTAGATACATCATAGGCGGTTCCCAAACATAATTTCTTTTTCCACTATTCTTTCACAATCCATGGTTAACCGTATACACGGGTGCCTTCCATACCAACATTTTCCAAGAAATTTATTATTTGACAACATAAACTAATTTTTTTTCATTTCGGGACTGGGCATCCCTATTACTGTCACACTCTCGTGCAATGACAAGTGAATAAACACTCATCTAGAGAATAACACATCTAGCATGGAAAAATATTGGCCACCCCCTGCATCTTCATGAGCGGTACGGGCACACAAAAAGGAAACTCATTTTGAAACTTAGAGTTGGCACATTCAAATTTACTTGGAACAGCACGGAAATACGCATATAGGTAGGTATGGTGGAGTCATATCACATAACTTAGTTTTAAGGAATTTGGATGCACAAGTAGTATTCCCACTTAGTACAAATGAAGGCTAGCAAATAGATTGAGAAGCAACCAACCAAGAAGCAAAAATTCTCATAAACGAGCATTAAACATAACTAACACCGAATAATGCACCACAAGTAGGATGTAATTTCATTGCATAACTATTGACTTTCATGTGCTTGCATAGGGAATCACGAACCTTGACACCAATGTCCTTACTAAAGTATAATTACTCACCAACATGACACACATATTACTGTCATCATATCTCAAAACTATTAAAAAGAATCAAGTTTATTTTGCCCAATGATCTATTATGAAAGTTTTTATTATATCCATCTTGAATATCTATCACTTTGGGACTAATTTCATATATTACCATTGCTTATGACAAGCTTTCAAACAAATTTAAGTGAAGAACATGAGCATAAATACTTTCATCTCTCAAAATAATATAAGTGAAGCATGAGAGAACATTTCTTCAAAATATACTAACTCTCAAATTAATCTAGTTGAAGTATGAGAGTATTTCTTCAAAAATTAAAGCACCACCGTGCTTAAAAAGATATAAGTGAAGCACTAGAGCAATTTCATAGCTCAAAAAAATTAAGTAAAGCACATAGAGAAATTCTAACAAATCTTAGCATCATTATGGATTTCTCAAAAAGGTGTGTCCAGCAAAGATGATTGTGATAAACTAAAAAGCAAATCAAGCAAAGACTCATATGATACAAGATGCTCCAAGAAAAACTCATGATTTGTGACGAATAAACATATAGCTCCAAGTAAAATACCGGTGGTCGTTAGAAGAGAGAGGGGATGCCTTCTGGGAAGGCATCCCCGAGGTAACTAAAGTGTCATCCAACAAACGAACAAGGTTGCCCTTATCTAAGTCTTTTAGCGGGAGAAACATACAATATTATTCTCAGGGTATCTCCATCGCCGACCCGTAGAACAGACACTACTTCCATCCGTAGACCAGGACCAGTCCGCGGACACTGATGCGGAAGACGACCATCCAAAGCTATCCACATATGTTCGGTTGCATTTCAAAATAAATTTAATGAAAGTGAATAAATTTTATGGATATTTAAACAAACCAAACAATATTCATTCATATTAAATCGGATTGTCATGTAGACCGGAGCAAACTAAATAAATTTGGCATATTTGAACTAAATCATACTCTAAACCGAGTCTAAATGACCGTCGGCGCCTGTTCGTCCATTTTTAGCCGGCCATGAGCCCAAGAACTAAACCTCCAGCTCGGCATCTATAGCCTCTGCCTCCACAGCCTACAAGGGGCTAATCGACTAACGATTTTGAGCCGCCAAGCTTGGTTTCAGCCCCAGCGAAAGGGCGATGGCCTTCATGGGACCCGAGCATCGGTGAACTTCCATGCTCTACTCTTCCTCGTTGCCGGAGGCGGTCTTGGACGTGTCGACTTAGTGGTTGTGGTGACGGGGCGCGGGCGGGGCGGAGTTGGCAACATCGTCCTCGTCCTCAGTCTTGTGTTGATCTGGACATGTGCTCTCTTCACGTAGAAAACTAAATATGAATTTGTTTTATGTCAATAACCAAGTACATGTGATCTGTATGTGAGCGAGAACTAAACATTTGATCTTTATTGAACCGAAAGGATTATATATTCGATCTCTGTTTAACTCGGCTGGTGCCGCTTCAATGTCGGAGTGCCAGTGAGAGGTCGCGTCGCTCTGAGCTGGCATGAATGTGGCACTGGTTCTCTGGAGCGGCGTTGAGGGCTTCGAGTGGGAAGAGATGCATGCGAGGGAGGGTTTTTTGGGTGGGCCGGGGCAATCAGAATTGATTGTGGCAATGGTCTGGATGCACGCAAAGCCCCTCTAGTTTGTTTCCGGATTGCGGGAAAATTAGGTCCGAACCGGTCGACGGATCGATATAGACACGCGCTCGATGGCAAAACACGTCCGGTCTAAACCGCACAGTCTAGACGATTGCAGACGTTTTGAGCGATGTCGTTGAAGATGCCCTTAAATACTCCTCGATAGTTTAATAATTCATGTAAAGTGTTTTATAAAATTATCAAAAGATTTGAATTCTAATGATTTTGATTATTTAGTTTTATATTGAATGTTATTTTATTTGAAATATTATATTTCATTCCCATGTTTGTTTTCACCGCTCTTGGCCCAAACCCAAGAAAATACCCGTGTACAAAGTGATAAAAATACAACGTTAGAGTCACCCTAGACAAATGTTGTGGTTGAGCGGCCAGCACATGCACATACCTACACCCAGCAGCCACGTGTACCTCCACCGACCGCTGTATAGCTTATCTGTTGGCGATCCAGTGAGAATCTGATTCTCAGTCCTTGTTAATTCCGTTGCCTCGCCGAGTATCTCTTCGATGTATTGGGAGTTTATTTTCTGTCTATTGTTTTGGAGGAGGCTGGTTGATATTATGGATAATCTGCGATCGTATATAAATTGATAATAATCAGTTGAAGGGAGCGAGGTGGGACAAAACCTCGAACGTAATCAACGCACGACCAGACAGAGTTTGCGTGTGTGCCGGTTGAACGTACGGGCGAAAATTCTGTTGTTTTTGGAGTAGGACGTGGCCGGGGGTTGAATACTACAAAACGCAAGGACAAGGCCAAGGCCCAACGGGATTGCAGCCCAGCTAGGCGACCAAGAAAGAACGTAGAGACAAAAATTAGTACCACCTTGAATATGTTTTAAATTCAAACTGAAAGCATAAATTCATGGGAAAATGCGTATTGTGATGGTGAACCCGACAAAGTCAATCCGTACTTTATTATTAGGAAAAGACTAACAAAAAGGCACGTGCGTTGCAACGGAACAATGCCACACACCTTAGCCTTGATAATAATGCCTCAAGACATTCCCTCTCAGTATCATGAGCTTCTATCTGGCGGCGACCATGAGTGGAGAGCATAGGTGACAAGCAACAATTGGATCACCAATGAAGTTGTGGCGGTGCGTCGTGCACTACACACATCTTGTATTTGTCCTCCATAGGAGGATCGCATAATGTTCGCCCATCTACTGCTACCCCTGCAGCCAACTCACACATCTTCCGGTTGCTAGCACGACCATCAAACACAGGGAAGATGTGAAAAATTATTGTCATATTAATGGTCAACCAAGCACATCTAGTTTAGAGTAGCATCATAGGGAAATTTACTCAGACGTGGAGTTTCTAATCTTGAGGTCAAATGCTCCTTGATGAACAGTAAATTTGAAAACAAATAGAAAATTTTTCAAAAATTCTGATTTTTTAGTAAACTTTAAAGAATGTTTAGACTGCAAAAAAATTCAACAAGAAATCACATTGGTGCAAAGGCGTGATAAAAAACAAAATCGATGCTCTGGTCAACCAAGCACATCTTGTACAAATGCAGCAAAAGTTTAGAGTAGCATCATAGGAAAATTTACTCAGATGTGGAGTTTCTAATCTCGAGCTGAAATGCTCTTGGATGAACTGTGAATTCAAAATAAAAACATTTATTCCATAAAATTCTGATTTTTTGTCGTAAACTTTAAAGAATGTTTAAGTGCAAGAAGAAATTCATCACAGAATCATCGGTACAAGGCGTGATAAAAAAACAAAATCGATGTTACTTTCAAACGCATTTTGGAGCTCTGAATTTTTTTGGTACGACTTGCTCCAATGTTATTTTGTTATGAAAATTTGCATGCCCTTCAAACATTTCAAAAAATATTTTAGAATTTTTTTATTTTATTTTATTGTTTACGAATTTACTGTTCATAGTTCATAGTAGGTGGTAGATCATATGCAGTTATTCTAAATGTGCGTATACACTTGTCCGATCATATCATGCATGAGTGGCATTAGTTGGAAATCAGTCCATCCTGTAGTTCGTCAAAGCTGAGACAAATGTAGGAAGGCAAGTAGCTTAGGGGGAGGTGCTCGGCCTCGATGGCCTGCCATACTCGTCTGTCGGCGCTACACCGAGGTCCACGCACGCCGTCATGTCGTCAGTCAGAGTTCGAGCAAACCGCAGCAACCGTGCTGCTTCTGCTCATTGAGTTGTTGGCTAGTTCCATCGCACCCGTGTCCGTGTGGAGCTGTAGTGGTGTGGCTACGGACTCTTGGCCTCGGCCGTTGTTGCCGTCAGCCTCGGCCTCGTTCTTCTTCCATCCATGGCGCCAAAGCAAAGCATGTTCCTGCTCCTCTCCTCTTCTCTTCACTTCCCCATGCTCCTGCTCCTCCTCTTCACTTCCCCAGCGCCAATTCTCCCCAATCGATTCCCTAGGCCGCAAGGGCATCCCCATCAATTGTCTTCGGTCATCCATGCCATCTGGTGGTGCTCCTTTCTTCTCCTGTGCCCCCCATGTTGACGGGACTAAACGTAGATGACGGCCCCCAAATTAGTACCACCTCGTTTATATTACAATTTTGTTTATACAAATTGTAAAAGCGTATTATGATATGAGAAAAAAGCGTATTGTGACAATGAACCCACGAAGTCAATCCGTGCTTTATTATTAGGAAAAGATTTTGAAAACCAATATAAGATGATACTAAGTACGATGCAAACGCATACATCAAGCACCGACACAACGTACTAGTACACCCTGATACGAGCATGTGGCCTGATGCTAGGCATTACCAAAAGATGCCACGGTAAGATAGTTCTGATGCTCACACAAAACACCAAGCTAATTTAGCTACATGGATGGAGCTACTAGCCCTTGCACATGTCCATACAAAAGGACCAACCAACCAACTTAACCCTACGTGAATCGTGGCATCGAGCCACTTTTCCATCCATGCCGATCTGATGACTGATGTGCCTTCAAGCGCTGCTGGGGGCCTTGAGGAAGACGTCGGTGAGGACGGTCTTGGACTGCAGCGACGCCTTGAGGATCTCCAGGCCCTGCAAGATTCAGAGGAAATGGAACGCGACGATTTACTGATGCACATGATTAACAAAGAAATATGGAAGAGAGAAACATGCACATCATATGATAAGAGAAAGCGCACCTCGTCGTAGCCGAGCTGCACGGTCTTCTCCTGGAGCGCGCTGAGATCCTTGACGGCGAATGTGTTGAGCAGGGTGATGCTGGAGATGGAGGACATGGGCGTCACGGCGAGATCGTCCATCACCGTGTACGTCACGATGCCCTGCACGAACCCCTTGGTGCCGACGCTGGCGGCCACCTTGCCATTGCCTGGGATGAAGTGCATGGCCGTGGTCATCGAGCAACCGCGACCGCACTGGCACATGGTGCCGCTGGTGTCGGTCACGTAGCTGGTGCAGCCGCTGTAGCTGCATTTGAAGAATCCCTTGGACTGCCCAGAAGACGGCTGCGTCAAGCGGAACATCTTGGTGCCAGCCGCGGGCGAGAGCACGGCGGGGTGGAGGAGGGCGTCCTTGGCCGCGTCGGGCTGGACGTAGGTGCTGTCAAGCTTCTCGACGCTGCCGTAGAGGTTGCCGACGCAGCCGACCATGGCTTCCTTCCCCAGCAGCTTGACGGCGGTGCCGACGGGCAGCGAGAGTAGGGAGAAGAGGAAGTCCACCACGTCCTTGCTCGCCTCCGCGAACAGCACGCGCTGGGCCTTGGTGCCGATGAGGAGCTTCATGCTCAGCGCGGTGCTCGCCATTCTGAAGCTCTTGCCTTGCCTGTGGCGTGTGTGGTGGTGAGCTGAGGACCAAGGAGAAATAGGCTTGAGTGCTTGGCACCGAGCGTGCTGTTTGAGTATTTAAAAGGGGAAGAGGAGCCAGAGCTGGCCGTGGATTGGACCGAGGTGACGAGACGGGAGATAGAGAGAGAGCAGCTCATGGGGGCATGGCCATGGACAGACTAGGCTTGCGCTGAGAGCAAAACGATTTGTGTTGGCAGGTACTAGATCTGTGACCGTGACAAAACAGCGCGCGACTCAGTGACGGGATCCCTGCGCGCACGGCAGTCGAGTCGATAGGCACGGCGACCGTGATGAGGCGGTACCAACTTGCCGGAGCGTCATCATCATGCCAGCCACTAGCACCATCTATCGCCGACGACATGGCTCGGATGAGGTCTCGAGCACCGTCTATCGCCGACGAGATGGCTCGGATGAGGTCTCGAGCTATCGCATTTGTCTAGGGCGCCCACGCACCGCACTGCCGTGCCAGCGTAGGCCGAATCGTAACGCCACCAACGCACGATTCTAAACACACCTTCATTTTGTTTAAATTTCGTCTGTTTGGGACGATAAGAGCTTCTTTGATTCAAAGAAATTTTATAGGATTTCTGATGAATTGAAATCTTTAGGATTTTTCCTATATTGGTCCTTTGATTCATAGAATTAGATCTCATAGGAATTTTTCTATGGAATCTTTTATACTACATTTCATAGAAAATTTAACATCCACTCCAACCTTTTTTTACAATTTCTTTATTTTTCCTGTGACATCAAAATTCTATAGAATTCAAATGGGCATGTCACTCCAACCCTACACTTTTTCTATGCCTACGTTTTCAAAATCCTACGAATCAAAGAGGCCCTTCATAGAAAATTTAACTTCCACTCCAACCTTTTTTTATAATTCCTTTGTTTTTTCCGTGGCATTAAACAATCATTGCCAATTCTATAGGATTCAAATGGACATGTCACTCCAACCCTACATTTTTGCTATTCCTGCGTTTTTAAAATCCTACGAATCAAAGAGGCCCTAAAATGGAGGCATGTGTCCCATTTGGCCCGTCTGCCGTTAGGTGCACGCAATGTGTGGCTGCATCCCATTCTGTCCGGCCTAATATGAAAAAAAAAGACCGACCACACTTTCAAAAACATAAAAAATAAACGTAATTAAATAGTTCTAAAATATTTAAACCGTTTAAAACAAGATCTGGCCAGTACATTAAACATAACTTAAAATTTAAAAACATATAAAAAAACTAGACGCCGCTGCCGTGGTTCTCGTCGATGTCGTCACCGTCCTTCTCCTCGTCGTGCCTGGTGAGGTCGAGGTAGGAAGGTGGCTGCCAGAGGTGGGTAGGCGGCCCCTGTGGTGGTTGCATGGCCGGAGGCCCCTACACGACCTCCTCCCGTGATGGGGACGGCAACCACGCCTCGGCACCCACCCACGAGGGCGGCACCGAGACGAACTCCGCCGTCCATGGCATCGTGTCCGTCCAGGACCACGTTTGCCCCATCATTGCTGCGAAGTGCGGCTCGGCGGCGGCAGCCTTCTCCTCCTCCTTGATGATGGTGGCCCCCTGCAACTCTGGGCGGATGGCGATGTCGCCCGCGGCGGAGAGGGCCATCATCACCTCGAGGTCGTGCCATTGGGCCACGTCGTGGTCGTGGAAGGACTGCTCCATGACCTGTCGCACGAATTCCTCCGCCTCCTTGGCAGTCATGGGAGGTGGCGGTGGCGGTGGCGGTGGCGGGGACGGGGACGGAGACTAGGCCTACTTCCTCGTCTTGTCGGGGTCCACTTCCACATCCCCATGTCAGTGGCTAGCGGGGAGTGAGGAGGGACGAGCGAGAGGCGGCACTAGGTTTTCCTTGTCGGGCGGGAGGGGCAGGAGAAATCAGTGGAAGAGTGTGGACACGGCGCGAAGCTGGACTGGCCAGTCCACAGTTTCGCCATATAAAAAAGGACGCGTCCAAGGGCGGCTGAGAGGCTGACATGCGGGGCTGTCCACCCGTGCGGATTAAATGGAGCCGATGGGAAACAATTTCACGACCAACATGCGGGCCTGAGGGAGGACGACGAGAAGACGTGTGCGCGTCCGTCCAGTGTTTGTCTCGACGCAAATCCAGCCCAAACATACGCCCGCTGTGGGTCAAAACGGACACAAGACAGTCGTATTTTATGTTTGTTCCCGGGCGCTGGGCCACCATATCTGTCCATTTCAATCCAAACCAACAGAAATGAACAAGCCCGGACCAAATACGGCAGCGCGTTCGAGTTGCCCATAGAGCCTCTACAGCACGAAGAGCATCTATAATCAAAATTATGAAATTGTGGTCAACACATAAAATTACCGGTGATGATTGTTTGTGTGATGATCATAACATGATCTTAAAGAATGAGCGTGAGGATGAAATCTATGATCTAGGTTTCTATTTCAAGATGAACATGTTGTGCCTCAGCATGGAGGGGTGACAATGTTTACACATTTGATTCAATTTGATTACGAAATGCGTGATTGGGGAACTCACAAAATCAACTACAAGATAATTTGATTAAACACATGTAAGCTCACCTTGACAACCAATAGATACATCGGCTCTTTTCTTTCAAATATATTTGTGACAATTTAAATTCTTTTGGTTTGTAACTACAAGATTTCATTTGGTTGCAGACCTACAATATTTATATTTGGTTAAATTATGCGAACTTTGACAATGTATTTGATATGCATACAAAGAATATGGTTGCGTATCCGTGGTGCGGACGAAAATGCGTCGGCGTGGTGGGCGCACTGACCATCCAAACACGGACGATGGCACATGCAGCCCAAAACACTGGCCTAAGAGCAACTCCAACCGGGTCACCCATTTCGTCCGCCTATGTTTGGTAGGGTCACTGCGGACCAAAACGTCGGCCCAACACGCGGACCCAAACCCAAAACACATCCGCTTCATGTTCACGCCAACCCATTTTATGCTCAAATTTGGGCCTGAAATGCGTCGGCATGGACGCGCCGTGCTCCCCCCCATTGTCCGCCGCAGTCCCACATGGCGCCCGACCAACGATCGGACGCGGTCATATTAATAGCGGCACCAATAGCAGGGCCACGCGTCAGCCTATGGAAGCGTCGGGAGGCCATCCTGTTTTAGTCCACGCGTCCGGGGGCCTGGCCTCATCCACTTTCACTACCGTCCACATATACCAACCCACAACCAACCCCTAGCCATGTGGTTCTTCAGTGGCTCCGGCAAGAGCGAGGGCAAGTTCACCCCTGCGCTTCCACCTCATATGCACTTCGTCCTCCGTCGCCGGCGCCTGTCGGCCCGCAGGACAGCGGCTGCACATTCTGATGCACCAAGTGCGATGGCATTGGGAGTTCATGCAGCTGCTGAGAGCAACTCCAACGGGCCGACCCAAACGGACGGCGATTTCGTCCGCTTTTTGTCCGTTTGGGTCGGCCGCCCGTTCGGCGTCCGCCCTATTTTTCATATGGGTCGGCAGCGCGCCCGACGCGCCGACCCATATGTGCAGGCGTGACCGGCTGGCCGCCCAATTTTGCATTGCATTCAACGTATGGCGAAATGAAAATTTAACAAACAAAATAGTCCGCCCAAATAAATAGTATAGTTCACAAGCCAAATAAAAATAAAATTGTTTCACATGGTTTTGCAAACGAATAAAAAAAATACATTTATTGGTTGCCAACATGAGTCCACATATGCTCAACCAAATTATTTTGCAGTTGCACGTGAGTTTCGCAATCACGCATGTCTTCATGAAACTGAGTGAACTGCTCAAATGTTGCCGCTACTCCATACTCAGGCACAACATTCTCACCCTGAAACTGAAAGTCTTGATCGTACAGACGTTCCGGGCGCTCGTCTTCTACGATCATATTGTGCATGATCATTAAAGCAGTCATCACCTTCCATAGTTTCTGCGTGCTCCAAGTATTAGCACGATACCGAACGATGCCCCATCGAGATTGCAAAACACCAAAGGCACGATCGACATCCTTTCTAGCACTCTCTTGCTCTTGGACAAATCTTTTCCTTTTTTTCTCCGACAGGGTTAGATATTGTCTTGACAATAATGGTCCACTGAGGATAGATACCGTCACCTAGATAATACCCTTTGTCGTAGGTGTGGCCGTTGACAGTAAAGTTCACCGGTGGGCTGTTGCCTTCGGCAAGTCTAGCAAACACCGGCGAGCTGGGTTGGCGCGTTCGTTTGGGTCGACGCGTTGGGCCACTTTTTCTCTCCGCGCCGACCCAAACGAACGGCCACATACAAAATGGGTCGTTCCATTGAAGTTGCTCTGACGTACCCCGACATCATGCTGCCACACGACTGGCATCTCGATCCGTAGCGGATCTCAGTGTGGCGGGCGCACGCAGAGAAGATGCACAGGCGTTGGTCATTGCTCACGCCGGAGCAGGAAGGGATGCCGGAGTACGTGGCAGAATCTCCCTATTGGTAGGTCTGGTTTGTCTTCGAACATGAGGAGCAACGGTGGCTCGGCGTGCAGCTCCACCACACGAGGCAAGCAGCTGAGTCAATGTGTACTCGATTGATTGATGGACATCAGTCATTGGTCAAGGGCCGAGGGTCAAAATGTGGCGTGCGCCGCCAGCCGTGCCTGCCACCGGCCGACGGTTCCCAACGCGCGATGGGACATGGCATGGCCATAGCTGCACCGCCTAGCCATAGTCTCATAGGGGAAAGAGTACGGTACAGTAGAATACAATTGTTTGTTCTAGCGGCGTGGATAAATCAGCTGTATCGGTACGTTTTGGATAGTTAGGCCAATTTCATCGTGTGATTTCAAACGGACGTCTATTTTATCCGAATTCTGTCCATTTGAATAAGACGATGGGTTGTGTCCGGGTGTGTCTTGTGATGCGGTGGCCGTGCGTCTAGCACGTAGACACATCCTAGCCGCATCTTGTTCACTACATTTTTCTTTGCAAGTCCTTAATTTTTTTTCATCATTCATTTTTGGTATATGAAAAATACGTCATCACATTTTGAATAAAAGAAGTAAGAACAAAGAAAACAAGAACCACAAAAATACATTTTAGAAGATACCCAACTTTCATAACTGCTCCCTTGAGTTGAGTTAGGATCTTCTCGATACACTCATTGTTGATCTGTGGAGGAGACTCAATCTGGCATTCTCCTTTCTTCTTCAAGCCAGAAGTCGATGTTACTTCCCCACATCTAGTCTCGTGTCTAGCCTCTAATCTAGCAACAAGTGCAGTTGTCTCATCTACAACCTCTATGCTAGCTAAAAGTGCACGAACATATACTAAATTTTGCTCTATCAATATATCGATGTACTCTTATTCCCAATACCAAAACTTGCATCCATGCTACACAATAAAATTTGAAGTTAGCACAACTAGTCAAATCTAGCGCACAAACCGAAGCTAAAAGGACCACGTACCCCATCGTTTCAGCACTTGATGAACACCCATCCGGGATGTTCCGGCGTTGTAGACACGCGGCGCACGATCATCCTTGGGCAGTGGTCGCACTTAATGAGTGGCAACGGTGCGCCGACGAGCTTTTGGGCAAGCATCGAGCCCGGCCGATCGCCATTCGTGTATCTGCCGACGGACCACTGACGGTGCAGATCCGAGCGGCTAGAGGAGGAGCCACTGCCTGCATGTGGCCTTGCGACCCTGTCAGGGCCTTCTGGCGAGGTGCCCGGCCACTCCATCGCGCGGCCCGGCCTGCCACACTCGGGCGAGCTCAAGACCGACCGGATACGCCCCAAATTCGGCCGACGGGTGCGCAAACCAAGTGGCCGTGGTTGGGTAGCTCGGCGGCGCCGAGGGAAAGGGCTTGGGCGAGCGCGCGTCCGAACTGCACGGCTACAATGGCAGCGGTGGCAGCGAGGGGAAGAGTGGGGAAGAGTGGAGGGAGGTACGGCCGGAGGGAGGGAGGGGGGCGGATAGAAAAAGGCCCGCCCTGTGCCACCGACAGGCGGGCGAGTGGAGGACACGCGCAGACGGTCCGCGCGACCGCGTGGTGTTCATTTCACCCCAAAAACGGCACAAACTTAGGCCACGAATGGGTCGAAAGCGGACACAAAACAGACAAAAATTCGTATGCTCCCGCGCGCTGGGCCGCCTTTTTTGTTCATTTTAGTCCAAACAAACGGGGGCAGACAAGATAGAGTCGCGCAGCGAAGTTGGCCTTAGCGTGCCTCTAAATCTTCTGCTGTTTCTTTTTACCAGCAGGGAGACCTTTTTGTTCAATTCATAAATTATGCAGCAAATTTAGGTTGCGGCTGATATCTTTGGCCTGAACAGTCAATCAAAAATCGAAAATTTTACCCTACCACCGACCGACGGTTCCCAACGCGCGATGGGACATGGCATGGCCATAGCTGCACCGCCTAGCCATAGTCTCGTGGGGGAAGGAATACGGTACAGTAGAATACAATTGTTTGTTCAATAATACTAGTAGAACCAGCTGGAATATCAGAAATGGTTGCAGCGTCAAACGGCGTGGATTAAATCAGCTACGTCTTGGATAGTAGCTTGGACGATCAGGGGAGTGACGCCGCTAATTTCAGTACTCCTTGGATCAATAGTACTTACTTCTTGTTTATCTAGCACTATACATTTAGATATATTCATTGGAACAACAAATAATATAGATTAGAGAGAGTATGTGTACATCAAATGATAAAATCTATTGCTATGTTTCGCGAACTTAAATAACGAGAAAGAAGTAACTTCAACATAGCCGAATGAGATGACATGTGTCTCAAATGATAAAAATTTAGGCCTCTTTTGGTTCATAGGATAGGGTTATTATAGGAATATGAATCTTATAGGAAATGAGATGACATGTGTCTCAAATACTATGAGTAGGAATAGGAAACAAGATGTCATTTGGTATTTTTCCATGAGTCTAGGCTCTTTTTTATTTTCCTATGAAATATGGAGGATAGGAACCAATCCTATGTAGAAAAGGGCTCTAAAGGAAAAAAATCCTATAAAAAATTTATCCTATAGAATTTTTACAAAAATCCTACAAACCAAAGCAGGCCTTAGATAGACTAGTAGGTTGCATGAAAAAAAATGTAACTCATGATTGACATGCACACGTGTTGATGTGGCATGGCTGCACGCTTAAAAAGAGTTTGGAATGAGTTAATGTAATCATGCCCCCTTAGAAAGTCTTGTATACCACTCATAAGTTATATTATTTGATTTCCTTTTTTATGTTATCATATGCAATGTATTGGTTGGATACTTTGGCGCTGTTTTTTTTTAGCAAAAGAGGGTGGACTCCCCTCCCATTTCATTAACAAAACCAATGCACAAGAACAAGTTCAGATAGCAAGTTTTTTCAGTCCTCTAGATGACTAACCCTTTAAGAGGGAATTACCAACCTTAGCAGTTCAAATTTAGATCAACTAACATTCCTAGGCCACATGCGGCAAGGATAGAGAGGAGACGCAGCACCCGAAATCGGAGAAAAGCAAAAACACAAGCAAAAACTACTAGCTTTCGAACAAGAATAGAGAACATGTCCATCATGCTAAGATCCGCCTTCAACTCCAACCTCGTTCAGATCCAAGGTCCCGCCACCATGACTCATGGCCTCCAAGTCCCGGATCAAGTGGGCTGCCAACGACTTGGGCATCATATGCAGCCATTCGGGAATGTAAGCGCCTGCTGCTTGGCGTGTCTGGATTGCCCCGGCATCCATGCCGGATCCTGGCTTCCTGCCCGCTCCAGATGGATCAAGCGTGGGTTCTACGGGCAAGCGTGTTGCCGCACCGTAGATTGATGTGTGCTATTTCTGATGAGATTGTAGTCAGTGATGTGCTGCGTTGTTCATGTTGGTCCGAATAGTGACCACTCCATCCCGACGGCGACCTTCCTATGGGTTTTGTTGATATCAGAAGGTCCTGGCGAGGGCTGCTCCTTCCAGAATTGGTGGTTGTCTCAATGGTGAGATGCAATCTATGGACGGCGGCTTGCCGCATAGGATATGGTTGTGCAGCAGCGGCCATCGGTTTTCGACCCCAACTCATGAAGCTGCTAGGATCGCGAAAAAGTGATGCCGAAAACACATGATTTACTCTGATGACGGTGCTTCTTGAGCACCCAGTCTCGGGCTCCAGGCTGAAATCCTTGGTCTGACCTGAGTTGGTTATACCTGACAATGATGATGTTTTTGCGTCGTTACCTTTTTGAAGGCATTGCTCGGATATGCTCGGACTAGTTCTTCAGGTTGAAACCCTAGATTCTGACCTATGATGGTTGGATTCGGTGACGACGGCGCTTGAGCGTAGCTCCCTTCCTAGAGGCGTTGTTGTTGAAAAACCTTGTTATCCTTGTAATGCCATGAGATGGAGGATGCGGGTTTGATCACTATTGTAGTTGTTGACTGCGGATTTGATCGCTCCGGGATTTTTTCTCTCGCTTAGGCATAGCTTTAGTCTTATAGAGTATAACTTTGCTGTTTGCCAATATATTTTTTCGTGGGTTGGTGTTGGCTATTCTCATCTGAGTTTCATTTGAGCCAATTTCATTTATATAAAAAATTAGCCAAAGCTTCACTGCCTATACTGAAATATGACTTGGGTGAGTCGGATGTGTTTCCCTGTCCACCAAATGTCCCTGACACGATGGCACCAAGCTGCACCGGTGAACAGCAAAATGAAGCACAATGAATAAATGTGGCGTGGCGCGGCGTGCTTGCTTGCTTGGTTGGCCTTGCAGTGGTAAAATTGACAAATTTGATCTATGAACAAAATTAAATCACAGAATGAATTGTCCGTAAAACTATTTCACGCAGCTGATCTTTTTGTGTGACACCCGACACGAAGACACCACACTACACTGTGCAACGCTTCACAGATAGGCACTACACGTCTAGCCAGCGTCGCATCGTGTGTTCCGAAAATTACTAAGTCAGTGTGCAGTGCCTGAGAGCTAGGCGCCACGCTATACAGTGTCGCGCCTATCTTCTAGGCGTTGCACTAGTGGTTGCTTCATTTTATAGTGCAACCACTAGTGCAGCGCCTGAGAGTTAGGCGCCACACTATACAATGCAGCGCTTAGCTCTTAGGCTCTGCACAATGACATAGCAATTTTTAGGCAGTCTGGGGTGCAACGCTAGCCAGGCGTGTAGCGCCTATCTGTGAGACATTGCACAGTGTAGTGTGGCGCCTTAGTGTCAGATGTCACACAAAAAGGTCAACCGCGTGAAATAGTTTCACGGGCAGTTCATTTTGTGATTTAATTTTGTCCACAGGTCAAATTTGTCGAACTTGCCCTTGGCAGTAAGCAAGGAAAGGTGTTGGAGCATCTGGGGAAAGAGCTTCGATCGGTGTGTAGACTGGCTGGCTGCGAGAGGAGTAGGAGTACTACTGTCTACTAGCTTTCTGCCTTGGCTTGGCCTTCATCTTCATGCAAAGGAAGGAAGATCTCCTGCTCTCATCGTTGCCCAGGACAGGACAGGACAGGACAGGAAGGAGGATGCACTCAAACTCACTCCATCCATCCTCGCAGCAAGCTCACCCGAGTCGAGAGGTTTGCTCCTTCATCCTCTCCAGGTCTCTCACTCACTGGTTCTTGTTTTGTTTTTTCCTCTTTCTTTCTTGTGCCCAGGGGTGGCTGCTACTACTCCACTACTCCCTCCGTAAACTAATATAAAAGCGTTTAAATGCTTTTATATTAGTTTACGGAGGGAGTAGTATCTATGCTACTGTACTTCGAAGCCGGGAGAAATCCCTTACGTATCAAGAGCTGGTTTTGATTGATGTGGTTTTTGTTGCCCTGCTCCCAACAAGAGAAGAAGATGGATCACGGCGGCAAGAAGGCGAGGTTCACTGACAGCGACACCCTGCAAGTCAAGCAAGAAGCCTCGGCGGGACGAGATACCAGCGGAGCGACAGCGATGGTGGTGGCCGCGCCGATACCCAAGGTGGCCGTCGAGATCGACAAGCCCCTTCTTGACTGCCCACTCTGCTTTTCACCCTTGAAACCTCCCGTATACCAGGTATTCGTCCGTCCATTCGTTTGCTTTCTGATGATCAACGCATTCATCTTCCCCTTCTCCTCCGATTCATGCCATTACGATGCGTGGTATTTATTCATTCGACTTGATTTGTTTGCAGTGCGGGGCTAAGCACGCGGCGTGCGGCAGCTGCGCCGCCAGCCACTCCAACAACTGTCAGCTGTGCGTCGGCGGCGGCGGCGTGTACGAGCACATCCACTGGCTGGACCCGTATGTCCTGGCGATGAAGGTGCCGTGCCCCTACGCGGCGTACGGCTGCCGGACCCGGGTGGGCTACTGCCTGGCCGCCGACCACGGGCTGGAGTGCCCGCACGCGCCATGCCGCTGCCCGGAGCCCGTCTGCGACTTCCTCGGCTCCCCGCCGGCGCTCTCCGACCACCTCGCCTTGCAGCACCACTGGCTCGTCACCACCATGACATTCGGCAAGGCGCACCCGCTGGAGATGCATGTTGTTGCCGTAGCTCCGTCTCTCTAGCTCGCCCTCACTTGCCGTGGCACGAACCAACGAAGAAGAAGGAGGTGGAGAAGAACCCGAGCACAGAGATGACATGGTGATGTTTTTCCTGGAGCCCGAACTCCACCCGCCGCGCGTACGGCGTCTTTTCCCTCGAGCACGTACTCGAGCTGAACCCACTGGCTACATGGTTTGGCAACCCCCGTGCTTTACATCAGCGATCAGGAGGGGATTTATACCCGAGCTGGCTGCACACGATGCAGCCCACCCGCCCCATTACATGGGCACGATCTGCATGCCCGCCCGCTTCGTGCTAACGACGCGATCAACTCGCGCATGCACGGCCAGCTTCAACAGATTGTCATGACTATCTCCGCTAGTCGCTAACTACTAACAGCAACGCACGCCACTCACGCACGCGCTCGGGCACGCACACACGCACGGCCACGGACCCGGCGCGCCCTAGCTCGCGCCCGACGCGTCCTGCGGTGGCTTATGCCCAACAATGCAGGCGACGGAGCGGCGCCGCCTTCTGGCTGCGGAGGACTCGGACGAGGGGGAGCACCTGTTCCTCCTCGTCGCCAGCGAGCGCGCCGGGGGAGAGCGGGCCGTCAAGGTGGTGTGCGTTCGGGGGGAGCGCGGGGACGGGCCCGTGGATGAACTGGTGCAAGGTGTGGACGATCCCGCCCATGGATCCGGAGAACGGCGGCAGGAGTCCAATCTTGATACTGGAGGACTGGGCGAGGAGCCGCGCGGTCATCTCCGAGGAGGCGGCCGTGGAGCTGGGTGGCAGGTACCTGACCGTGCCGCCCATGGACATGCAGCCCGGAGGAAGTGTTCGTCTCCGCGTCCGCATCGACAAGCACCGCCGAGGCCCCAACATGTAATGCATGCAATATGCAATGATGAATCATCTCCCGGATACAGCACTGTGTTGGTATATGGACTATGGTGCTCAATTTGATTTCCCGGTTGTTCAGAAGCAGATGGATAAGAAAAACACCATGGTAGTTTTTCATACTACCCCTTGTTGGATCTTATGCATCACTATTCACTAGGATGCCAACAACATAATGAGATTGCATCTAGATCACCCAAAACAACATGAACAGGGGATGGGTTTAGAGGTCCTTTACATGTCACGGAGGTCGACATGATCGCCTGCTCGATGCATGCGCAATGGAGGGGTGATGTAGTCGAGGTAGAGGTTCTCCTCGACATCCTGATGCCCTCGGGACGCCACCGGCACTGGTCTTCCCGTTGCTACAGCACCCTCAAGATCGGATAAGGTTTTGGGGTATAGGGAGGAGAGTGAATCCTGACGTGAATTGTGATCGCGCAGGAGGCCCGCTCTCTCCTGTATCCCTTTATATAGCGTTGTGCAACAGTGGACTTAAACCATAAGTTGGTTTGGGTGCCCCCGATCAGGGCGCATCAGTTCTGATCGAGGCATATACACGTTGGCGTGTGGGCCTCTTTTCTTAACATTAATCCTTTCCTCTTTTTTTCTATTAGGCTATTACATCTAATGGCATGTTGAGCCGTCAGATCAGACCAACACCTTTGTCCCAAAATATAAGACGTTTTTCAGTTCAATTCTTCTACTAGTTTCAAAATCAAATAAATCCAATCACATGGAAAGCCAAAAGAGAGGCTTCTTTGAAGACAGATATTCCCTTGTGTCAAGCTGCTAATTGTTTCCTACTACTAGGTTTTAGTTAGGCAACTCCTTCCAATATACTGTAACATCATACTAGAGGCCTGCCCAGTACCGCAAAAAGGAACATGCATACCTAGGTTTTAATTAGGCATCTCCTTCCAATATGACATCATACTAGACAACTCATCAGAACCCAGGAAGAAACACACAAATGAAAAATTGAAGTGGCTTTGCAACCCCGTGTAATAACTCTTAAAGTTATCTGAAGCCACAAAAACTGCTTTAGTTTTGTATGATAAAAATATATTAGACTCAAAAGTTACACACAAATGATTCTTCAGTTTTCCATTAGTTCTCCACCTTGCAAGGAACCGCCAGAACGGGGAGCCCGACCAATTCCGTTGAGGCATCATCTATGGCCATGGCAGCGGATTGGGTTGTCGGTGATGACATCAACGACGGCGGACGAGGACGGGGAGCAAGGGATGAGGTGGGTGGCTGGATGGAGGCGGGAAATGAAGGACATGGGCTGGAGGGTTTTGGTCGAAGTGAAGGAGAAGTCAACTTTAAGAGGATTTGAGATGGGTCTGGCTTGTCAGAGCAGACGTGGCGGGCATGTCCGGGCATCTTCATATCCGCCCCAGATATATCGGGCTTGTTGTATCCGTCTGAATTTCATATATTTTTTTGGATAGTTTGAGTAATGAAGTGGGAAAACAGCCAACCTTTGGCAAGTCAAAATTCGACTACCTCATTCACAAAGCTACAAGCCACTGCACAACTCCCCGCCCCCCCTCCCCTGGCTATTAAAATGTACCTTTGATTGTAGAAATAAAACGAAAATACGGGATGGAAATGCATACTCGAAATAAACATCAAAAGAGCCGATGAAAATGCTTATTCAAAATAGACGTTTTTGGATTAACAAGAATATTTCTTAGTAAGACTTCATGATTTCTCCCTTTTTGGGGTGTATTTTCACTCAAGTCTTTTGGAACAGGTGGGCCTGAAACAACAAATAACAAGACAACATTATCAGATAGTCGATAATGCATTTTTTTTAACAGAGCGACATTGCCTTCATAAACAGCTAGACAGCACATTTAGGTCAGCTAGCTACTCATTGCTGGATCACCAAAATAGTACTACTACTATTGATCACCAAAATAGTAATTCGTTCGAACACTAAACCTACATCTATAGATTTGGATCGAGCGAAGAGTGTTAAATTTTCTCAATGCGGACATTGAGAGGCACCACCTTGGTCACCCCAGCAGCCCCAACCCGATAGTACCTCGGCGGCACCGTCAAGAAGGACGCGGCGGCCACCGCGCCGGGCGATGTGCTGCTCGTCACCTTGGTTTTCACCACGACGAGGTCCTGGCTGGGCGGCATGATCGACCACATCTTGCACGAGTACTCAGGCCGCCGGACGGCGCTGGCACGGACGCACACGACCGACACCGCGGTGGCCGCGCCGAGCGCGCCCGTGGAGATGAGGAACGCGCGGCCGTCGTCTCCGCCGATGAGCAGCCGCCGTGACGGCTCCGACGCCGGCACGAGGAGCCGGAAGTCCTCGCCGTACTGGAACTTGTGCGCCGGCATGGAGTGCAGGACGAAGAGATGGACGAGGAGCGCCCGCGGCGGTGCGGCGAAGCTGCAGCCGGGCTCCGGGCAGGAGCAGGGCGCGCGCGGGCACGCGCTCCGGTGGTCGCCGAGCTCGTGGTAGGCGACGTGGGTCCGGCAGCCGTCGTGGGGGCACTCGACCCTGGCCGCGGAGAGGACGGCGTCCATCGCCGTGCCGCGGACGTCGAAGCCGCCGCCGTGCTCGCACATCCGGCACGGCTCGGCGAGGCAGACGCCGCAGGCCACGTGCCCGCCCTTGCACTGCACAGACCGGAGAAATTTGTACGAACGGGCAGAAGATCGATCGAGTGTCGAGAAGAAAGGTATAGTAGTATTAGAAAGAAACCTGGACGACTGGCGGCTTCAGCGGGAGGGTGCAGAGGGGGCACTGAAGCACGCGCATATCCATCTTTACGGCTCGCCAGGCGCCTGCCGCCGGCACGACGACCGAGCCGGAGCAGCCACTTCCTCCTCCTCCGGCTTCGGTTGCTTCGTGCACAACTAGTTTGTCCACCGTAGCCGGCGGACCCCTGTCCTTTCCATCACAGCAAGCGGCAACCTGCCGCATCCTCGTGAACCACTGAAACAGACGCAACCGCGGGATGGAGGAGGATACACACTGAAAAAGAAGATAATCTTTGGGTTGAGATCCTAATCTTCTTTCCTGACCAAATTAACGAGCTGTGGAAGAGCAAAGAACCTGCCCTGGGGGAAATGAGCGCTGTAAAATAAGCGCACTGGTGGAAAAAGGGCCTTTGGTCGCGGTTCGCAACTGCCATTAGTCGCGGTTGCGCAACCGCGACCGAACGGGCGCGACTAAAGCCCCCACCCCCTTTAGTCGCGGTTGCTTAAGAACCGCGACTAAAGGCCCGTCCACGTGGGCGCCAGGTGGCCGTCGGGGCGGACGACCTTTAGTCGCGGTTCTTGTGGCTAACCGCGACTAAAGGCCGCCACAGGTTTTTGAAAAAAAAATTGAATTTTTTTTTTCAAATTTCTGAATTATTTTAACCTCTAGTCTCTAATCACCACCCCTCATCACTTCTCAATTTATTCTTTTATCACCCCTCATCATTCCAAATCATCTAACTTCCCAACCGGTCACCCATCCCTCTCACTACTCCAGCCCAAGCACGCTTAACTTCCGGGTTCTATTCTCCCACGCTCCAAGTCTGCACTTGTTGTTTTCCTGACAATAATAAGATGTCAATCCTATTAACCTTCAGGAATTTTGCTTGAGCATGAAGTGACACATTTCACTGTTTGAGTTTGAAACTATTGTTTTAAAAAACAATAATTATTTAGTAACACTAATATTTCTTGAATAATTAGTTTGACCATTGTTTGACCACAGTTTGACCACAGTTGACCACAGTTTGACCAGATTTGACCAAAATTGAAATAATTAAAATAATTATTTAGTAACACTAATATTCTAGAATAATTAGTTTGACCATTGTTTGACCATAGTTTGCCCACTGTTTGAATATTTTTCAATTTTTTCCACTCTAGATCTTACAAGCCCCGTAATTTGGATGTAACTTTTCGAGTAGATGATTTTTCATATAAAAAACTTTTTCATCCGAGTTAGTATGCAAAAGTTATGCCCATTTTTACAAATTTCAGAGAGATTTTGCAAATAAAGTCAAAATTCACATTTGCAAATTTTCCCAACAACTAGACCACATATCACATGAGAAACTTATTTTCTTTTATTTTTTTGACATTTCCATTATTTTCTTTTATTTTTTTTAAAACTGAAAAGGCGATCCGAGGGGGGGGTTAGAGTTTGAAAATGGGACCTTTAGTACCGGTTCGTGGCACGAACCGGGACTAAAGGTCTCAACCCCATTAGTTCCGGTTCGTGCCACAAACCGGGACTAAAAGGGAGGAGCTTTAGTCGCGGTTGGCCTGGCCAACCGCGACTAAAGGCCTTTGGGCACCTTTAGTCCCGGTTGGCCTGGCCAACCGCGACTAAAGCCCGCGAGCGCCCTGGGCCCAGGCATTTGGTCGCGGTTCATCTGCCGAACCGCGACTAAAGACTTCATTAGTCGCGGTTCCTACAGTTTCGCGACTAATGGGGCTGGACGGAAGCCTCTTTTTCTACCAGTGGCGGCTGAGTTAATGCCTGCTCGACTGCTTGATTGATTGACAGTGGTCACTGGTATGTGTAAGATTGTGGCGTGCGTCCCTTGCACTGACGGAATGACAATGCATGACTTCGTAAGGGAAATTACATCTTTATGGCAAATTTGACAATTTTGACCTCGAAACGAAATCAAATCGTATAATGAATTGCACGTGAAACTATTTCACGTGGTTGACCTTTTTGTGTGGCCCCCGGCATCACACTCTACGGTTCAGCGCCTAGCTCTGGAGCGTTGCACCTCTATCCGCCGTGGCAGCCCCTGAGCCCGCACCCAGCAGTGCAGCGCCTCAGAGCTAGGTGCCACACATGTAATGTGCAGCGCCTAGCGCTCGGGCGCTACACTGTGACTTATCCAGCAGCGGCGGCCCTCTCCTCCCCCACCCACCCCATTGCACCAGTTACAAAAACAGATTTGTACGCGGCGGCGGCCCTCTCCTCTCCCTCTCCTCCCCCCTCTCAATCCCCTCTTTCAAATCCTTCAGATCTGACGATTTGGTCCGTGCATTCCTTCACCAATTCACCCTAGAAGATACTCTCCTCTGATCCCCTTCTTTCTATCCATATAATATATGCTATTTTAAAGATTTTGGGGAATCCTTGTTTGATTTGATTAGATTAGAATGTTGCATGTAGAATCTAATACTACATGCTTGAGTGCATGATGGCTGTGCCAAGTTTCAGAGCATTCGAACATCTAAGTAGCTCTCGGCGAAAATAAGAACAAAATCAGGTTCAAAACAGTAAACTTTTTCACGGACCCGAAATTTGTCTTTTTTGCTAAGAGCTATTTAGATCTTGAATCTGATATTTGACAGGAACATCATGCACTCAAGCACCTTTCATTACAAAAACATGAGGAATTTTTTTTATTTTTTTAATGAATTTACAATTCACTCCCGGGCTCATCTGAGCCCAGGAGCAAAAACGCCTCGTCCACTTTCTTTACATGGAAAACAGTACATAGTTGTACATTGGGTCGAAACTTTGTAAATAACTCGTGTCGCTTGAATCAAATGTTTACTGCAAATTTTGAGACCAAACGTGCCATCGCAGGACTGGCCAAATGATATGCTTATTCATATAATTTTTCTGTTAAATAGCTTTTCTGGTTTACAAATTCGTATGATAACGCTGTGCATACAAACTTTGTAAATAACTCATGTCCCTTGAATCAAACAGGTGGGAGTTTACATATGAATGTTATTTTGCTACTGCAAAATGATATGCTTAGAGCAACTCTAATGGGGCGACCCATTTCGTCCGCCCGCGTCCACTAGTAGAAAACAGGGCTTTGGTCCAGGCCGGGTCAGCCCATTAGTCCCGGTTCGTAAGCCCAGAGGGCCGGCCGGGCCACGTGGGCCATTGGTCCCGGTTCGTCTGGACCTTTTGGTCCCGGTTGGTGGGACGAACCGGGACCAATGGGCCTGGCTTCTGGCCGACCACCATTGGTCCCGGTTGGTGGCTTGAACCGGGACCAAAGGCTCCCCTTTAGTCCCAGTTCATGCCACGAACCGGGACTAAAGGGTTTGCCCAGAGTTTAGTCCCACCTCGCTAACCGAATGGGCGCCCATACCTTTTTGTAAGCCCGTCCCTCTCTGCGTTGTTGAGCTCCTCTCAAAGTGAAAATAGATGCACCTATAGAGGAAATTGGATCTAAATTCATAAATAGAAATTAATTATGAATTTATGTTTAATTTTCTCTATAAGTGCATCTATGTTCACTAATAGAGAAGTTTTTATTTTTTGTGACCTAAAAGAAAAAAGAAATCACTAAAAAACTATAAGTATTTAGTTCTAAGTAGAAATGAAAAAATAAATAGCAAAAAAGAAAAAAATGCCTATAATATTTGTTATGACTAACTAAAATTACCAAATTGAGTAAAGTTATTCATAAACTAGTGATTCACACAAATTTTAAAAAATTCGAATTTAAACTATTCAAATTTTAAAACTAATGGCACTAACAGAAAGTTTATAATTTTTGTGACCTAAAATAAAAAAGAAACACTACACAACAAAAAACCAAAAAAAGTGTCACCTACTATTAAATAGGAGGAAAAAGATTGACTCAAAAATCAATTTTAACTATTCTACAAAGTGTTTTCACACAAACTTAGTAAACTAGTGATTCATAAACTAGTTATTCACACAAATTTTTAAAAATTCAAATTTAAACTATTCAAATTTTAAAGCTAATGGCACTAACAGAAAGTTTATAATTTTTGTCACCTAAAAGAAAAAAGAAATCAATAAAAAACTATAAGTATTTAGTTCTAAGTAGAAACGAAAAAATAAATAGAAAAAAAGAAAAAAAATGCCACCTACTGGGCCAGCACGGCCTGAATAGGACTAGAAACCCAACCATGGGCCAGGATTCAGGCCCGCAGCAGGCCCAGCAGGCCCACAGGCATTGCAGTGTCCAATTAGGCCCATAAGCCTGCATTTCAGAGGAGTTCGGGAGGGAAGAGGCAGCGGAGCTTATAAACAGGTGTTGGTCACTCTCAACTAGCAAGGTGGGACTAAACTCCCACCACCGCGCCAGCGCAAGGGAATTGGTCCCGGTTTGTGACAGAAACCGGGACGAATGCCCCCTTTAGTCCCGGTTGGTGCCACCAACCGGGACCACATGCCGAAAAGTGGCCTTTGGTCCCGGTTGGTGGCACCAACCGGAACTAAAGGGGGCATTCGTCCGGGTTTCTGTCACGAACCGGGACCAATGCTTCGTCTATATAAGTAGCACTTGTGAAATTTTTCATTCAGTTCGTTCTTCCCCGCC